>NW_015386415.1:381600-386920 GCF_001527695.2 Protobothrops mucrosquamatus
CCTGGACCTCCAGGTTACAGGGGGATGTATTCTTTGAAGGTCTAGCAGATTGTGGGGTGCAATGAAGGCAAGGGGGGTCTACATTCTGGGCAACACACCCTCTACTGGCTTGTGCTGTAAGCGGCAGCCTCTCTCGCTGCAGTGGCCTTCTTTGCCAAGTGCACGCTGCTAATCGGGTTGTATGGTAGAAGCTGGGAGGCTCACCAGGGAATTCTGGGAGTTGGAAGCCCACACATCTTAAAGTGGCCAAGATTGAGAAATGTTGCCTTATAGTATAAAGAAACATACTGTTTGAAAAATTGTCTTCAACAAAAGGAAAAATCTTAAATCTCTGCATATGCTCTCTGAGCAACCCGGGTTTTGCAAGCATCTGCAAAAGGATTGGTTGCATCTCTGCTCTAAATTTTGAAGCAAGCACAGGACAGAAAGGGTGCATTGCTTGAGCGACAACGGAAGAGCAGCCCTTTGAGTTAGTGTCCCAGCCCCAAAGCCTTTTCGTGTTGCTCCGTTCCGTTTTCTGGCAACTGCATGCCTGGTTTTCTTTTGCAGACCTTTCCACAGTGACACCCATCAATGACCTCCACGGCACTGACTCTGTGTCCCTGGCCAAAGGGGAGAGGCTTATGCGCTGCAAAGTTAGCAGTGTCTATCGGCTGCTGGACCTTTATGGCTGGGCACAGCTCAGTGGCACCACAGTCACGGTGAGTCATCCCATCCTCCTCTCTCCTGGCCGGCCTTCGTTATAGGTTGAAATAAAACTGGTTTTCTTTCAGTATTTTTTTAATGAGATAGAACTTTGGGCTTGAAGCAAGCAATTATCTTTTAGAATCTTCATTCGTTCTGCAGTATGCGAATTGAATGAATGAATTTCTTGGAATAACCAGTTCCTGGAAGTTCTGGGGATTAATGGCTTTTAGCCTTGAGGGCAGGGGAGCTGCCCCCAGAGGCTGTCTGCTGGGAGATCGGTGGGCTTCCTTTGGCAGCTGGTTGGTCATTGTGAGAACTGCTGGACAAAATGGTCCAGGGGTCCCATCCAGCAGGGCGCTGCTTATGCTCTTAACCTTCCTTCCTTTCACAGCTGAGAGTCAGCAAAGAACAGGAACATTTTCTGGTTTGTCCCGAAGGCCTTTCCTGTCATGAAGTTACAGCATCCAGCTTGGTGAGAATGCAGGACTCTCGGGTCCGGCTCTGTGCCCGCGACTGCAGACGGGAGCTGTATTTTCCTGCTTACAGCAGTCTGTAAGAGCAGCCTGTGTAGAATGAAGCTACTCATATGAAACAGAAGGACAGGGTGACAAAATCCCCTCTAGAATTTCACGGACAGGCTGCCCTTTGGATGACGGGTGCACAGTCATACAATTTGTGACACCGTTTTTTTATCAGTTGTATTTGTTGTTGTTCAGTCGCTAAATCATATCCGACTCTTCAAACCCCATCGACCACAGCATGCCAGACTTCCCTGTCCTGCACTGTCTCCTGGAGTTTGCCCAAATCCATGTTTATATTTTTTTTCTTTCTTTCTTTCTTTCTTTCTTTCTTTCTTTCTTTCTTTCTTTCTTTCTTTCTTTCTTTCTTTCTTTCTTTCTTTCTTTCTTTCTATCTATCTATCTCTATCTATCTATCTATCTATCTATCTATCTATCTATCTATCTATCTATCTATCTATCTATCTATCTATCTATCTCCAGGAGACAGAATGTATATACAAATATGTATGTATGTACGTATGTATGTATGTTTATATGCGCCATATGCATCGCCTCTGCCAATCCTGGGAATTGGGTGGGGTATAACAAACTTAAAATATAAAATACGGTGAACATAATTGAAAGAGAATTGCCTATTGAGACAAGGAGAGGCGGCATCTTCCTACAGAGGAGCCATGAGGAGGATGCCTAAGGGGACAATTTTCTGCAACTGCATCTCTGTAACTGGAGGGAGCAGGCAGACCCAGAGGGGCAGGGATAGCCTCTGCTGAAGTGGAGGAACTCTGGTTTCCATGGAGACATGCTGGGTACACCAAAGAATATTGAAGCCAGCAAGCCCGGAGGAGTGGCAGATGCAGAGAGGCCATAGGCTGGTTTTTCTGTAAGCTTGAGAAGAGTTTAGGATCCCAGGGTCTTCCGCCCACTTTAGGCATCACTGCTTCCCTTCCCCGCTGCCTGAAAAAAGCTTCCCTGGAGACGTCGCCTTAGTCAGCCAAGGCAGGTGCCCATCTTCTCATCGGACGCCCCCCACCCTCCTCTTTTTCCTTCTCAGATTAAAGTGAACATCCTGGGGAAGGTGGTGGAGCAAGGCAGCAGCAGCTTTCTGGTGGACACCCAAGGATTCAGCCTGCACTCGGCCATCTATGCGGCTCGGCCTGATGTGAGATGCATCATCCATCTGCACACACCAGCCACAACTGCAGTAAGGGCGGGGGGGGGGGGAACAGGTGTCCATCTTTCTAGCAGAATGCTGAGACACAACAGAGCTTCAGGTGGATGGATGGAAGAGGCAGGCATCTCCTCGGAGATGACCCCGTTATCCCATTTCCATTCACCTCTGGACTCCTCCAGCCCTCTGGATGCAACTCTCACAGTTGTTGGACGGGTCGCGGATTGGGTCACACTGCAGGTCTGTTTTGTTTGGGCTGAGTGTGTTATGATAGTCAGCAAAGGCTAAACAAACCAGAAGTAATTCAGTGTGTGAGCCTAGATTTTGATGTCCTCCCAGAGCTGGCCTGGAAGTCCTTTGCATAGGGTGCCCTGCACAGCCCAAAGGAAAAGAAGTAATAGGAGCACCTGTGAAGTCACCAAGCCGTGAACCTGGAAGGGAAACAGGCTGAAAATCCAGGAGGGAGGAGAAGTACTCCGGGAAGGAGCCGTCCACAGTGGGACATTGAGGGGAACTGAAGGCACCTTGTTCTTGCTCTCCTTCCCACATGAAGCGGCTGTGGTGTGCCTATGGAGGGGGGTGTCCTTCACTGGCCCATCTCTGTAGGGCAGCTTTCCTTAGTTAGCCACACTCCAGGCATGGAAGGTTCACAACTCTAAGTCAGTTTGGTCAACGGTTCTGTTTGCATCTTGCAGGGTATTATAAAGTGAAAAAAGGAGGACAGTTTCATTCTAGAAAGTTTCCTGTTTGAACTGGAAAGGCATGGAGAGCACGGAGAGAGTCTTTTATGCATAGCTGGAACATGGAGAGCTTTGCTTTCCTTCCTTCGCAGGTCTCCGCAATGAAACAAGGCCTCTTGCCAATTTCCCACGATGCACTGCTGGCAGGTGACATGGTGTATTTTGACTTCAATGGTGAAATGGAGGGAGAGGCAGACAGAATTGAGTTGCAGAAATGTCTTGGACCCACCTGCAAGGTTAGGCCTGAGAGGTGTGGGTTGAGTTCTGATGTACTCTTGGATTCCAACTAAATCTCTGCCCAAACTGGCCTGTGGGATTTATACTTCCTTGCATGAGAACGTAAGAGCGGTTCAGAATCGAGGAGAACTCATGGGGTGGGGGGCAGATAAAGATTTCATATTCTTTAGCTGTTTATATCAGAACCTGTTTCTTGCCGTTTCTTTGGGCAGGTTTTGGTGCTCCGGAATCACGGCCTGGTGACCCTGGGAGACACAGTGGAGGAAGCGTTCTACAAGGTCTTCCATTTGCAGGCTGCCTGTGAAGTCCAGGTGAGCTCCAGAACAACAAAACAAGGCACACGCCTCCTGCCTTGCGCTGCATCACAGGCCAGGTTCCTTCTGTAGAAGTGGGCAGAAGGAAATGTTCCTAAGTGGAAATGACATAATTCCATTCAGATGGAGATGCCAGCAAAAATAATATTCCTTAGTGGAATTTTCTTCCTGTCTCCCTTCTCCTTAGGATGTAGAAACACAATAATGACCACTTGCTTGGAGGGAGGGGGGGAATAGATGAGTGTCAATTAGTTGAGGGAAAGATTTTCCTAACATGCTATTTTGGGTGACATTCCCATCTTGATGGTAACTTTCAACTGCCCCAGATTCAAGTCTCCTTGCCCAAGTGTGGATTTCCCCTGTCATAAATGACAAGATTGTCCTTCCTTCCTTCCTTCCTTCCTTCCTTCCTTCCTTCCTTCCTTCCTTCCTTCCTTCTTCCCTTCCCTTCCCTTCCCTTCCCTTCCCTTCCTTCTCAATGCTGCCTGGACGTTCCATGCCAACATGCTTACTAACATTCTGGTTGACCTAGACTGGGCAGCTCAGAAGCCCCTTCCAGAAAACCCTTCCTGGGAGTTTGATTTGCTCGGCTAGAATGTAATCGTGCAAACCCATCACCTTAACTTCTCTGCATTTTGCAAGAATATATTTCATTTCATAATTATAAAATAATGCAGAAAGCGGTCTGTTTTTCTTGATGAAAAAGTGTTTTAAAGCAGGCACATGACTTGGAGCAGAAGCCCTTATTTGCTTATGGAAAATGACCTCCAATGTTGCCACTGACCAAAAGGGGTTTTGAAGCATGACCGGAGCCTGCAAGCCACGGCTGGGGATGTCAGGAGGCGATGCACAGAAAGCGAGGCTTGTTCAGACGGCCTTCTACGCTCTGCTCCACTTGGTAATCTCAGGGGCCCCCCGCTGTTTCCTCCTGCCTTCTCAACTTCTCTTTTGCCCTCTGCCTCCTCCAGGTTGCTGCCTTGTCTAGTGCTGGTGGGCCTGAGCATCTCATCCTCTTGGAGGCGGAGAAACAGAGGCCTCACGATGTGGGTCTGGTCCGATGGGCTGGCAGCACCTTTGGGCCCATGCAGAAGAGCCGCTTGGGAGAGCATGAATTTGAAGCACTAATGAGGATGCTGGACAATCTAGTATGTTGGCAAGCAGAGAAGCTCCCCCCAATACGTCCCCTGACCTTGTCATAAAGGTGGCATTCCTCCAGGTAGATATTTGTAAACCAAAGTGGGTCTCTGCAGGGAAAGAGGCAAGCTTGGACAGGTGGGTTTCGCAATGCTCCTGCTGGCCCACCAGACATGGGCTACTTAAAAAAAAAAGATCTGACATCTGAACCGTTGAGGGACCACATTAAACCCACAATCTCCCCACAAAACACCCTTGGTAGATTATTGCTGTGTTCACTTCAGGTCTCCATGCCGTTTTCCAGAGCCCAGCCTACCCCACCCTCAATCCTTTTTCTTCTCAGTAGCGTTTTAACAATTGAAAGAGTTTTGCAAGGCAAAATTGATACAAGTAGTCCTCATTCAGTGGCTTTAATTTGGGACCTGCAACTCTTATTAAACAAACAGTTGCTAACTAGAAAATCACATTCCTAAAAGTGTGCTCTCCTCCCCCCCCCCCCCCCCCCCCCCCCCCCCCCCC
>NW_015386415.1:387020-424389 GCF_001527695.2 Protobothrops mucrosquamatus
CTCTTATAATCCCATCTTCTCCAATCTCTCTGTGAGGAGAGGGGGAAGAAAAATACAAGTAAGGCATAAGACAAGTTGCCTACAGAATTCTCCCCCCTCCTCCCCTTTGTAGAGTGGAGAAATTAGAGAAGAAAATAAGCAGAGCATACAATGGAGAGAAACACTGGTCTGTTTGTGTGGCACACTTGAAGCTGCCAGTGCCACCACGTTGCTTTCAAAATATATTTCGTTTTGCACGCTTGCTTTATCTTTTGTAATCCCTTCTACTAATTTCTCCATTCTGCTGAGGTGGGGGGGGGGAAGCAAAGCAGCAGGTCAGGTACAGGACAATGCATACTGACTGTAAAGGTGACCAAGGGTCACTGCAAAGGTTGTAAATATGGGCATTGGTCATAAAGTCATGTTTTCAGAAGTGTCGCGCGCACACACACAAATGCACAGGTGTGTATGTGTAGAATCCAAGCCCAAGAATGTTTACAAAACAGAAGGCCTTTCAGGGCTTAGACTCCCATTCCAGATGCTGGAATTTGCAAGAGCCGGATCCCAGGCAGGGGCGCAGAAGGCGGGCAGCCTCTTTGTACGAGCAGCGATGTGCCTCGTCTTCAAGGACCCTCCTCTTTCTCCTTCCCAGGGCTACCGGACCGGCTATGCTTACCGTTACCCTTTTGTCCAGGAGAAGACAAGGCACAAGAGTGAGGTGGAGATCCCGGCCACCGTCACTGCCTTTGTCTTCGAAGAGGAGGCGGGCCCCATCTTCACCCACCGGCAACACGCCCAGAAACAGCAGAAAGAAAAGACCCGCTGGCTGAACACCCCCAACACCTACCTGCGTGTGAAGGTGGCTGAGGACAGCCAAGGCGGTGCCAAAGCCACGGTTAGGAGAGAGAGGAGCCTGTCTGCTGCCGCAGCAATGCGAGCCTGGCTGTGCGGTGGGCGCCTTCTTGCAGTGTGCACAAGGCAGAGAAGGATAGCAGGAAGAACGCCCATCCTTTTGGTGACTGTAGAAATTGGGGAGAGCCGGACAACGGATTCACCTTGCAGGGAGTAGATTTAGGAGCAGTGCAGTGGTGCAGATTGGCAAAATGTCCAGGAAAATGGAGACCAGGAAGGCCAAAAGCCAGCAGAGATGAGAGCGCCTCCAGCATGGCGCCAATGGGCTGTGGGGAAGAGATCTCAGGATTTGGCAAAGTCATCTTGACTGGGGAACCGGGAAAGTTTAGAAATTGGAGTTGGTAGAGGTATCTCCCTCTTGGTCTGACAGGTCCTTCACTGCTGCCACAGACATTAGCGGTCTGCCCAGAAGGAGGCTCATTCTGGAGATCCAGAAGTCACTTACTGTAGAGGGGATCCCTGGATAATAAAAGGCCTTTGCAAGATTGCTGGATGGTGCTTGCCTTCAAATGAAGCCCATCCCTGGCAGTTGTGGCATCATAGATGAGGAGCCGAAGCAGAAGAGGACTCGGTTGCCTGCCTTCCTGCTTGTGGGCTTCCAGATTAGATCATGTTCCCAGCTGGGGAGACCTTAGGATTGGCTGAGACTTGTGGCTGAGATGCCTTGGAAGGAAAAGCTAGAGTCGGGCAGCCGTGGTGGCTGAGTGGGTAGAGAATTGGGACATAGCAGAGTCAGAGGCTGCTGCATGGGGGCCACAGAGGACCACTCCCCAGGGACCAGAGAAGCTGAATAGAAGGCCAGAAAGCTGGGAGGCAAAGGGGAACAAGGTTCAGCTGGCAGTTTCTGCCTTGACTAAACTATGCAAAAAAAAAAAAAGTTGGCATTTTCCTATTGCAGTTACCGATGCAGTTGTAGAACCTGCCTTCTTATCAAAACATTTAGCAAAAATTGTGTTTCTAATTAGATTTGACCTGATTTCCACACTGATAGTTGCGGGACCAGGCTAAGCAGCCCTGAGCATTGTCTGGGTGGGTAAAAGGCCGTTCCAGTGAAGGAAGGAAGCCAGGTGCCACCTTCCCTTCCTTCTCAAGCTCCACCGCCCTTTCCCGCCGAGGGTTGCTGGGTCGGCTCCTTTGTGGAGCTAAGGCCAAAGCCGACTCGACTGGCTTGCTGTCCACAATCCGGGTTCCTAAGTGGGTTCCCATGGCTGCTCCAGGGAGGCCCCTTCGCCCTTCTTCAGACAGCCTTTGTTTGCTTCCCCCCTCCCCCCCTGCTCTCTAGTGGATGAAAGCGGACGACGTGGAGAAATCCAGCAGTGGCATGCCAATCCGAATTGAAAACCCAAACCAGTTTGTGCCTCTCTACACAGACCCACAAGAAGTCTTGGAAATGAGGAACAAGGTACATCAAGGTTTGGCTCCTCCGGTTGCTGTCTGAAGCCCTCCCTCCTCGGGTCTCTGCCCTGGAGGGGGTTGCTTTTAGAGCAGCTCCACTCAGGGCTGCCTAGAAAGAGAAGAGACTCTGGCTGATGTGGCAGGTCAGTTGCTGGTGGTGCAGAGGTGAGGTCTGCCTGTGCTTCCCCCCCCCCCCGCCCCAGCCATGAAGGCCACCAGGTGAGTTGATCCTTCCTTCCTCTCGGGCTCCTGACAAGCAGGCCAGAGGGGCCCATCCGCAGCGTTACCTGCTGGGAGGCGGCCTTTATGAAACAGGTCTGACACTGATCAGCTAAATGTGCCTCTCAGTCTCAGTCAGACTTTTCTCCTGCTTTGGTTTGGACCAGAAGCTCTCCAAGGTCTCTCCCAGCCCTGGGATTCTGTGCTCTGTTTTGCGGCTGGCAAATGCATCTTCAAGTTGGGCTTTATTTTCTGCCCTCTGCCCGGCATCTGTGAAGGGAGAAAGGGGAGGATCATGTCACACACATCACAGGGCAAAGGACACATGTCATTTGCGTCATGGCACCATGTTGCAGCCGAGGGAGGCGACATCCTTGGAAGGATGGTGCCTGCACAGGGTGCCGTGTGTTGCTGCCTGGATGCTCCATTAGAGCAGCTCTTGTTTGCCTTGCAGTGATGGGAACAATCTGCCTCCCTCCCGCCATTTTCCCTCCTCTTCTTCTGGAGGTAAACTCTTTACAGGGGGGACTCCCCCACCCCGCCTCTGTCTTTGCCTCAGAAGGCTGCTAAGCAGGGGCCAGAGAGACTTGTTGATGGTTTGGAGGCGGTCTCTCCTGTGGTATCAGGCAGACCCATTCTCCCCCTAGCCCCATTTCCTTGGCGTGAGTGGCCTTCCCTGCCTGGAGGACGGGCAGCAGCCTCCTTCTGCCCGCTGGTGGCATCTGCCTCCTCCCTCC
Organism: Protobothrops mucrosquamatus; assembly: GCF_001527695.2. Classification (NCBI taxonomy): domain Eukaryota; kingdom Metazoa; phylum Chordata; class Lepidosauria; order Squamata; family Viperidae; genus Protobothrops; species Protobothrops mucrosquamatus. Next base: position 390,263 of record NW_015386415.1, read on the forward strand.
TTGCCTTAAGGGCTGTTCCTCTCAGCTTCTCTGCCATGACAGGCCCATCTATCTCCCTGCAGATCCGAGAACAGAACCGCCAGGAGGTGAAATCGGCCGGACCCCAGTCCCAGCTGCTGGCTAGCGTGATCGCAGAGCAGAGCAGGAGCCCGGTAGGCATCGCAGGCTGGCGCTGGCATCGGGGGCACCAGGCTTGGTGGCTCCCAGCCTGTGCCTGTGCTGCTCTCTCACAGCCCTCTTCAGCCCCAGCTCTGGGAGCGGAGGCCATGGACAGGCAGGCTGGAGAGGCCCTGACGGGAAGTTCAGCCCTCGGCTCTGGGTCCAAGAGGGGGAGGCTCCATCATGCACCTTCCTCGTGCCAACCAGACAGGCCTGGAAGGTGTGAGCATCTGGCTTCCTACTGCTTGGCTTTTGCTTTGCCAGGCCTCTTGGCCCCCTCTGCTGCCCCTCCTTTTCCTTTGGCCCTTTGCTCAGTGAACGCCAGGTGCATCCTTGTAATTAGCCTCACAAGCCCTATTTTTTAAAAAAATTCAGCAGGCCTCATTTGCTTTCACCATTGTGTGCACACAACCAGCCAGCCACACAAACACATCACAGACGCCGTTAGAAAGTTGGTTTCAGACTTAATTGGGGGGAGTTGTGGAATGAAAACTGCCAGGTGATAGTTATGCACGGTCTCTGTATTGCTGCAGTCTACCGAGAGTCACTTGGCTGATGGAGAGACGAAGGATGACTCCCGTGTGGAGGCCTCTCTTGAGCCCGAGTCCCCCAACCCCTTCAGCCAGCTAACCGATCAGGAACTGGAGGAGTACAAGAAAGAGGTGGAAAGGAAGAAGCTGGGACCTGACGGTAAATGTCCTGGTGCAGTCATGGCTACTGAGGCTGCAGGCTTGAGAAGCCCGAAGGACTGCAGTGAATGCAGTAAGGGAGAGTTGAGCTCACCATCAGCTTAGAGAAACCAGGGAATATTTTTAAGGTGTCCCAAAAGTTGGTGGGTAGAAACTCGGGAGAGACGACTGTTACTCCACTGTCTTTGTTTCTAGTCTGAGTTGCACATCCTTCTTCTCTTCCACCATCCCCTCCCAGGTGAAAAGAAGGACAGCGGTCCAGAGGAGGAAATGACATCCCCTGAAGAATCCACCGTCACTCCTCCCGAACAGAGCCCCACAAAGCCTGGGGCAAGGAGCCCTGCCAGGTCCCCCTCCAAAGCTCCAGAAGGTAGGGGTGCCTTTGGGACCAAAACATCCTCGTGCCGTCCATCATGATCTCTGCAGCAATTGGACACCAGATGAGGGATGGCCAGCAGCTTGGATGGGATTTTTAAAAAGCATAAAGAGAGAGATTATATTGGCCCGACAGCTGACTAGATGTAGAGGGCAGAGAACCCCTGTCTGGCCACCACTGCAAACAGAATAAGGCCTTAGGAGCCCCATTTAATGATTGCCAGCTGGATCACCTGGCATAATAGATGATCAGAACTGATTGAGACGGAATCAGGGGTGTCCTTCGGTGTATCAGAAAAGTCAATAAATACAATAAAAACTAATACAAGCATAAAAGTAAAATAAAAAATAAGAAAAATAGTGCAGACAATAAAAAATAAGACATAAAAATACATGAAAGAAAAAAAAGAAATATATAAAGAAATGTTCCCCTTTCGTCATAACAAAGATAAACAATTTTAGTAACTTCCTTCCTTCTCTTAAAATACAACAAATAACCTCTTCTTCCCATATCCCATCTCTTATCTAAGCAAACCTTCAAAGCCTTGTCATTCAGTCCTGGTCACCAAAAGTCCAGAAATAACAACTTCTCTATTTTAACCTAGATCAGATAAACCAATTTTATATTTCTTCCTTTTACTTCTATCAATCTTGATTTCATTTTTTCTTTTTCCCTTCTCAGAAAATTCTTCAAAGCTTTAACAAGCCACTATTGTAAATCTAAAACAGGAACATTATCCAAATCACTCTTTTAGTTTATTTGTATATCCCTTTTACTAATTAAGACATCATCCAGTTTCTCTTGTATGTCCAGTGTAACTTCTTTTTCCATGTCATTCTTGTAGTCTGTCATTTGTAAATCCACTTTCACATCAGTCTCAATCTTTTCTGATAAAACATATTCCTCTTCTATATTATCTTCTAGACACGGTCTAGCTATAATGGCAGACATTCTTAAAATTAATTTCTGGATCCATTGTTTAAAATTATTATTTAAATGTCTGATAAAATATTTTACTTCATTTTGTAGAGCATATGTGTTCTAAAGAATGTAATCTTTAGTTTCCCCTAGTGTCCAATTTTTAAGGTATTATCTTATAATATTTTAAAATCAAAACAAAAGCATTTTCCCAAGGGAAGGATTTTTTATAATTAACTCCAAAAAATTATTTCAAATTTATTTGGACCCTTAGTTTGTTTGTAATAATGTTCTAAAATCAGAGTTCTTTTCATAAATTTGTTGTTTGTTCCAAAAATAAAATATAATTTTAATTTCTTAAAAGTAGGCCAGCTGTTCACTGTCAGGAAGTTTCTCTGTAATTCCAGGTTGCTTCAATTGAGGGTGGGTCATGCCACCAACTCTGCATTCAGTCTGTAAAACAGTGTTTCTCAAACTTGGCAACTTTAAGATATGTGGACTTCAACTCCCAGAATTCCAGCTGGGGAATTCTGGGAGTTGAAGTCTACACATCTTAAAGATGTCAGGTTTGAGAAACCCTGCTTTGAAATGCTTCAGACTCCTGACTCGTATGTCACTATGTGGAGGAGGAGGAGGAAGAGGAGTTCTTCAGCCTCTCTCAGGCCCAGAGCTCAGAATAAAGCTTCAGTGGAGGGAGATTCCTGAATAGTCTCCCTTGGGATTATTTGTGGCAGGGAGGACAGTCACTGGCTAGAGAAGCATTCCCCAAATGCCAAAGCTGGCATCTGCCACCAAAGGAGTACAAGGGCGCCACCCAAGAGAGGTTTGTCAAATTATCTTGTCCTTCAAAAGAAATTTTGAAAACTAATTCCTTCCTCGGACTGAACTAGAGTTGGGCCTGTGACCCTAGAAAGCCCTGGTCTGTGTGGCTCCTTTAGGCTGCAGGAGTTGTGCTAGTATGTGTATGTGTGTGTGTGTGTCTCTCTCTCTCTCTCCCCCTTTCTCTTTGCCATTGTCTCATTCTGCCGCATTGTGTTTGGCGTGTTTATCTCCACAATGTCTCCCTTTCTCTTTCCATGTGTTGCTTTCATCCAAGGAGTTGCCTCTGGTTCTGAATACTTGTCACTTTAGTAAGTATAGAGAGGCTGCGTTCTCCCTTTCCAGCTCTCTCCCCGGGGAGGGAGGGAGGGGGGGTGCGCTGGGCCGGCCGTCTTTGGGCCGAGCAAGGCCGCCTGTTGCTGGAGCAGGAACGGCTGTGTGGGAAGTCATAGATGGGGTGGGCATGATGATCACAGGAAGTGACTTAGCTTGGCATGCAGGAAGCTTGCAAAAGGTTTGGTGAGAGGACAGCCTTCCATGTTCGGGAGTTCTAGGGCCAGAGGAAGGAGTTAGTACCAAGTGAACTCGTGTGATATTCCCCCGCACAGATCCTCCAGGAGGCTGACTGTGCAACTTCTAGAATTCCTAGTTAACCCGGTTAAAATCCTCAAATATCTGGAAAGTTAAGGAAAATTGATCTGACAGTCTCATCGGGATACTCTTCCTGTAAGAACTTGTTGCTTGATGTGGGTGTTCTTTCCAGATGTTTATTTTCCTTTAAAAAAATGCTTATGCAGTTCCATGACTATTGGAGGGGGAAGGAAGCAGCTTCAGAGGCTCCCCAGTTCAAGGACGCCTGGAACAGCACCCTCGTTCTATCCTGGGCCTCACCAAACCTCAGAGCCCGTTGAAGATCTCTTGAGATAGTTTCCTTCCTAAACCGAGTGATGGAGAGCCTGATGTGGAGGGGGAGAGATACGTTCTCTCCTAATAGTGCAAGCTTCCTGAATGTTTGCAGTATGCACCATTGCTCTGTGGGCCATCAGTAATCCATGGAACCTGTCTGTAGTCCTAGGTAGAAACCAGCTGCTATTCCGTAGCTCTGAGGCTTCAAGTGTAGAAGCCCCAGTTAAGATCTGGCATCTGCCGGCACCTGAGCAGATGGTTCCAGGCAAAGCAGTCTTTCAGCCCCCATTAACAGGGGGATATTCACCTGCGTGTCAGGTATGCTGATCCGGTGAACCTACAGCAGCATGAACCCTTAGGAGCACGAGTGACATCCCATGCACAGCTTGAGGCCTCAAGAATGCACAGTGGCATTCTCCCCCTCCCTCCTCCACCCCCAGCTATGGGCATAGCAAAAATGGCTGCCAAGTTCTAATGTTTCATGACAGAGTGAGATGTTTATGATGGAAGCTTTCACTGGATTTGATTTAAATCACATCTAGTTTGGGATCTAGGTGCTACTTAATTCATGGTCCTGTACATCCCTGTTTTGCAAATGCAGCCTCCCAACCAGCCCACAAAACCAAATCCAGCCCTCCCCAGCAGATACATTGGGAGGAAGAGATTCTGCAGGCAGAAATGCTGAAAATGTCAGCCATCAGCTGCGTCCCAGCCTAGGGCGGTTCCCTAAGTGGCAAGAATAGAGAGGGGGGGACTTAGAAAGGGGCTCAGCTTCATCTGCCAGAGGTCAGAAGCATCTGCGGCCTTAGGAGATAATGCAGGACTTTCACTGTGTGAGCATCCTGCAGGATTTCAGCCCCCCAGGGGGAGTTTGGCGCTTCTCCCCCACCCAGGGAAGTGGCCACACACAGCCCAATTGGAACAGTGGGTGCTCTTGCGGACGTCTTGATTCCGGTTCTGCTTTCTAGCAGCTTTGTTGATCCCTCTCTTTGGCCCCAGGCTCCCCCAAACAGCCCCTCACCCTTTATGCTGGGCTCCTTTCCCATCACCCGCTGGGTGGGAGGGGCGTGTGCGTGTGATTGGCCTCTCTCGCCTCGGCCTTTGGGGCTTACAGTGCTGGGTTCTCGGTGTAAAGGCTCAACACTGCTTTCTTTCTGTTCTCAAGGTGGGAAGAAACCTGCTGATCCTGCCTCAGCCGACAAGGCCGAGCCAGAGGCAGTAGTGGTCAACGGGAAAGAAGACGACCAAACAGTTGAAGAGCACCTCAGCAAAGGGATCAGCCAGCTGACCACCAATGCAGACACCACTGAGGGCCCAAAGGACAAAACCGAGTCGGTCACCGGTGGGCCTGTGAGCCCTGAAGGGTCCCCTTCCAAGTCTCCCTCCAAGAAGAAGAAGAAATTCCGGGCCCCCTCCTTTCTGAAAAAAAGCAAAAAGAAAGAGAAGGCAGAATCCTGAGGTCTTCCCTTTCCTCGCGCACCCTGCCTCTTCTTCTCTCCTCTCCTCCCCTTCCTCTTCTCGCCTTCTGCTGCCCCCTCCGATCTCGTGACATCATGAGGATAACGGGGGAAGATTCCCTGGCAATGGTCCATCTTTCAAAAATGCCCCAGAGAGGAGCCCGGCTTGGAACGGTGCTCCTCTTGGAGCTGTCTTGTGGAGCCCTTGGGGAAGACAAGGAGCACCTGAAGCATCTTCCCTCTTCCGGCAGCCTCTGTGGAGCCACAGGTGCAGCCACGCCGGAGAGAAACCTTCGGGCCTGTTAAGTTCCATGTGGGAGGGAGAGGGTGCATTTCACCTCACCATTAGCCACTTCTAGCCTGTTGCTCTTGCACAAAGGCGGGAAGCCATGGAGTGCCGCCCAAGGGCTACGTGAAGGCCCGTGGGTGGTCCTGAAGCAGGAGGGGGCTTGCACCCGTGGGGAGCAGGGGTGCCTTTTACACTTGTTAAATGGCCACATCTTCCCTAGGAAAGTTGCTCTGAACTTTAGAAGCAGAAGGACACACTGCAGCTGCAGCTGCCAAAGAAGCCTAACATTTATTGTGGGGTAATCTGACCAGGGGGCCTTCTGGCACCATCAGCCTCCTTTACCTGCAACAGGGTGACCCCAAAGGCCTTGATGAATCAGGTGGGTACTCTTGGGCAGCACATCCAGAGACAGGGGGCGGAGAGCAGTTGCCATCCTGGGGGGTCACAGGAAGGGTGCAGTCTTCCAGAGACCTCCTCTGAGCAGCCCCCCTGAAACCATGGACAAAAGCAATTGGGTGAGTGAATGAGGTTTGAAAAGGGAACTCAGGGTGTTTTGTGAGTCCTGGGGACACGCCGGATGGGTGTCTGCACCAAGCATCTTGAGTTAGGGCAGGTTCTGAATTGCATAGATCAGAACCCAACTTGTCATCTACAATGGGAAAAGAGGGCAGGTGTGATACAAAACCATTAGAAGGTGCCAGATTAGGCAGCAATTGGTCTGCAAGTTCCTTGCTGCTCGGCCCATTTTCGAGATTGAAAAGTTCCCCCTCAGGTAGACTGCCGAGTCTCTTCTGACCTGCTATCGAAAGGGAAATATGAAACCCCAATTCTGCAATAGTCTCAGGTGGGTCAGAAATCTGAAGTTCATCTCACCTGCATTGCATCCGGCTATTATTCCATGTCAGTCAAGTAAGTGCTACTGTGTCCATTGGGAATATCAAGAGCAAAGAACACACATGCACGCACCTAGTTGCACACATGCACACACACTGCCAATAACTTGTGCAATGAGTACTACTGAAATTGCAATGGATTAAGCTTGTAGAAATAATTTCTCAGTGCACTGTTAAGGAATATTGTCATGTGTAAATTATTTACTGAAGTGGTGATAAAGTTTGCTCCGATCGCATACTGCTTTAAGGGACATGCATTCTGTGCAGAAATGGCCTTTTGCTGCTCCCAATAGAAGTGATGTGGTGTCTAGCTTGACTCATAAATGCTCAGCTGGGATATAGAGGCAGCTTTGAATGTCTGGCTTGATGGTGCATCTTTCTGAGGTGACAGAAAGATTGTCCTTGAAAAGTGCTCAAAATCTTTGTGTAGCCTTTATTTCCTTCACCAACCTTTCTGCCCCAATTGAGGTTTCACAAAGTGGCGGACGAGGTGAGCGTGACTGGTCAGTTGGTGAGTTTTTCTCTGCCAACTCTCGCCCATCCCTTAGGCTACTTTCTGTCATCCCAGCCTTCCTTGGTCTTCCCCACCTGCTTGGGCGGCTGGGCTCCAGCCCCCTCCCCACCATTTTCCTTCTTCTTTTTCTATTTCAAAAGGACAAAGACATCAAGGTCTTGCAGGATCCCAAACTTGTGTGGCAGGAGATCAACCTCCCGTCTTACTCTTAAAAAAAAAAAAGGCGAGGGAGGTAACCTGAGAAATTCATGGGCAGACTCAGTGCCACGTGCAGATTGCCTTTTTCAAATGGGGACTTTGGGGTTGAGTAGCCTTTTGAGAAAAAGTCAGATTGTTCCTCTCATCCTTGTTGCAGACCTTAATTGCTCACACCCAGACCGACTGCAGGAAAAATGGGTGAAATGGAAGGAAAGATTCACCTCTCCAGTGCCCTGAGAGCTGCATGGCTCTAATTTAAATTGCCCTGTTGGAAGCAGCTTTCTAATTCTTTAAAAACAAGGGTTTTTTTCCCTAGAAACTCCTAAGAGTAACCTCCACTCCCCTTGCTTGCAAGCACTTCTAGCAAAGCTGCTGAACTGTTTGCAGGTTAGGAACAGCCTGTCACACTGACAACTGTGCAGTTCCAGAAACAGCCCATCTCCTAGAACTGGTTCATGGCAGGACTTGAAATAACAGGTATGCTTGCAGATGCCTTATTCCAAGGTGCTAAAAGAAAAAAAAACTTGTTACAGCTTAGTGTTAAAGTGGAAATTAGCATCATCTGGGGAAGAAAGCTTTGCTCCATTGGACAAATTGTGCCATTGTTGTTCTTGTAATAAGGAGCTTCAAATGTTTCCCACAACAGCTTCTATTTCTCCGGAGAGTGTGGGAGATAAACAGCCCCCAGCAACATGAAGCAGGTTTTACAAAGCGCATTTTACACCTTGTGGTTGGGGTCACTCAAACATGTTGGAATAGCTGAAGATTTAAAATGACCAAAAGAAAAGGTGGGATCAGGTCCCTCCTACGGGTGGTTGCCTTTTTTATAAGACCAGAAGGGAACTTCCACGCAAAGCGATTTCTCCCAAGTAACAAAAAGGGGAAACCACCAGCTCTTCTGAGCTTGTCCTGAGGGCATTTGGTTGAGCGATGCTGTGAGTGACTGGGCTGCCCACTTGAGCCCAATTCAGCATGATGTTTGTCATATGTTCTTATGCAAGGAGGTTGGCTTACCTAAAAACTTACAAATTGCAAGCATGGGGATAGGATCTCCTGAGATCCACTATGTGATAAAATACAGGGTAGCTTAGCTCCCCAGGTCAGTTTGCATCCTGGAAAGGAGCCAGTTCACCTGAGGCAGGCAAAGATGCTGATGTTGCTCCTTTTGTGTATGCCTCTGCTTGTGAAAATGCATGCAAAAAGCCTTAATCACAGTTTGGTGGTAAAATAGTCAAGCCCTCTTTGAACTCCATGTAAAGCCAAGTTTTCCTTGTACTTCAAAGCTTAAATTAGTGCTTTGCAAAGAGGTGCTCATTTCTTTTGTAATAAAGACCAAATTCCCTCTTTGGTCCTTATTACAAAAGAAATGAGCAGCTCTTCGCAAAGCACTAATCAATAGGAAATTGAGAAATAAATAATTCAGAATATGCAAAGTAAACAGCTGGAAATGTTTAGCAAAATATAAACATACCGGTATCTCTGTGTTTGGTGTTTCCACAGACCAGCCAATTCTGTTAAGCAGTTTAATGATAGGCATGTACAGATAATCCACCTCGGAAGGGGCTGAGGGGGTTTTGCATTGCCCACTTTTCAGGCCCCTCTTCTCTGACCAGCTCACCAGCTCTGCAGGTTGAAGAACTGCTGCTTGGCCCATGAGCAGTCTGGGCCCTTGGCTGTGGACCCCAGGAGTCAAACTCCATTAAAAGAAAGAACGTGGGCATAAATTGAGAAATCATGACAGTTATTAAGCAGATTTTTAAATCAAACTGCATCTTCCTTCCTGATTTTGTTGCTTCAGTGGCATACCCAAAGATGTAACAACTGAGGCAAGCGATTCTGAGTGACAGTTTGTGTGTCGGTACAGCAGCTGAACAAATGCTACCAAAAGCCCCTGGTTTCACCACCAGGCAGTCCAACAAAGAGTAGCCCTGTGAAATAGTGGAGAGAGAACGCCAGGCTAACCTAAATCCTGGGGGGTCCAGTGCTTGTGAACGGTGAACTGGGGCTCTGGCACAGTTTTTGATCTTGTCATTCAGCTGAAGCAGAACAGGAGTTCGGTGAAAACAGAAAAATGGCACATAAATCAAGTAATTAAATAGGGTACTTGCTGAATTGACAATTAGAGGGATCAAGACTGGATTTTCTGATAAGAGTTCCGCCCTCTCTCGGATCGATCCAGGTCTGCACCTCTTGGCAGCAGCAATCGTTTCCTGCCGCCATTGAATTAGACCCCACGAACGAGGGTCTTTTTCATCATATGTACCCTTATTAAGTGGTGGTAAAGTGGATGCTGCAAAAATGCAAAACCTGAAGATGCGTTCCCCCCCCCCCCCCCAGAGCTGCCAGCAACAGACATCCTGTCAGTTGCTTGGCAACCTAGCTGACTCCGGTGGGGTTTGCAGGGGCCGGTGGAGTCGGGTGTGGGAAGGGGTCAAACCGAGGAGCTCCTCGTCCTTTCAGAGTTTCAAAATGGGGCAGGGACAACTGTTGTCCGAATGCCCTCAGCAGCTCTTGGCTCCACACTCCAAAGAGGGTTTGGGGAGCCAGGGCTGCCTGGGGTCTGGGCTGGTGCTACACCCATCGGCTCTAAGAAACACGGAGAGACCGATAGTGAGATTAAAATCTTAGAGATAATCACATTAAGTCTTATTCATAGCCAACTGGAAACTTCTGTGTAAAACAAAATTACCTATTTTAAACCTTGGATCTTTCCCTTATTTTTACCGACTGCTCTCATTTGATGCAGTCGTTTCTCTCAAGTGTGATGGGTGTCAGTTCCATCTTTTGAATAATTTTTCAAAGCAAAAAAATCTGGCTAAATAGTCAAATGTTCCTTATAATATTTAAAAAAAAAAATCCTATTAGATACCCTTCCTCCAGCATCATTCTACACTGAATAGGTTCCTGGTGGATTATGGCCCTTTGAAAATAACAAGCAAGTAAACGTATAATTAAATACCTTTCCCTTTATAGGACTTGGAAGAGAGGTATTTAAGTTAGAGAAAAAGACTCTTCGCCATATAATTACATGACAATTTAGCAATTACTCATAAGTGTGCAGCTGTTCCCAAAAAATTTTATTTCATGTTAACAGTGTTCAAGTGTGTACTTTTGAAACAACTTCAATTACTGCTGTATTGTGCAGGTGATTGATGGCTTTCCCTCTAATCCAGAAAAGGTGGGCAGTGACTCTCAAGTGAAGCTGAGTCAGCCTTTTCCAAGGGGATGATCTAGAAAAGCTCATCCGAGCAAGGAATCCAAGATGAAAAACAGCTTAATGCTTTTAAGCTCTTTTTCACACTGGAACTTAGACTGGGCATGCCCATCTGTGGCTCTGGCCTCTTCCATCTTCACCTGTTCTGGCTCTCAAATGAACTTGGTGCTGATGGGAAAATCTGAGGGCTTCACTGATGATCTGGAAGTGGGCAAAGGTGGGCCACTCGTGAGAGAGGCACAAGGATGGTCTGTGCATGGTCTTAGAAATGATACACGACTTCCAGAGTGCAAGATATTGTGCCCCAAATCACTTTTTACATCTGCAAAACAATGTGATTGCAAAGTATACATAGCCTGAGATAAAGCTAATCATCTCTGTAAGGATGTTGAGACACTGAATTTGCAAAAACAACAAACTGGTGTTCCTAAAACAAAGAAAAGACAGTGATAGATTTGCTGAAATTATGATTGATATCCAACAAACAAACATCAAACCAGAACTACTGGTAGGTTTATATTTCTGTAGCAGACAGTTTATTCTTGGATCATGTTGTTGAGTTCCTCAACCTATTAAGCAAAGTGCAGCATCCTGGTATTAAGAGCAGCCTGAACCACAACTGGTCCCAAGTCCTTGGATGTGGTCTTCCACAGAGAAAGAGAAAAAGTGGCCCTGGGAGTCGATGAGCAACAGATTCTAGCTTTGACAAGGGCAAGAACACCCTGGAGGTCTTTCACCCACCCCCAATTATCAAAGAGGCCCAGGTCAGTCAGAAGGAGATGTAATAATAATGCAATGTATCTCAAGTAAGCTGCAAAAATTAAATGTCTGTGTCTGACAATCGTTGCTTTAAAGTGCTATTTAATGTTTCCCTTTGTAAATAAAGACACCCCCCCCTCACTTTGGCCTTTTACTGACATTGTAAAGTCAATGAATTTGCTCATCAAGCAATCACTTGTGCAACTCAAGATTCCTCTCTCGTTCAATTACTCCACAAAACCATGTGGTTTTTTTCTGTACATTCATTTCTTGAGAAAATTAGACTGGCAATTTAATTCTTGATGGTTTATGTTCCTTGGCAATTTCATATTTTCCTTTTTATACCATACTTTGTTTCCAGACACTGGAGTAGTTATCTTCAAAAGAATTTGGTGAGTTAGCAGTTTTGAGGCCTTCCCAGTTGTGCCGCTTTGCCATTCTGCTGTTGCTGATGCATGTTTCTCCTTAAAGGTGGCTGTCTACGCTCTTCTGCTTGACTATCCAGTGGTAGTAAAGCAATTGTACTCTTCTGCCAAGGTGGTGGTGGCCACCCCCAATTCCAACATTGCTAGGCCAAACTGCTAAATGTCTGAATAAGAGACTTCCTTAAACAGAAACAGCTTTTTGTCTCATCTGATGAATCTAAAAAGAAAAAGAATATGCCAATAAACTTTTACCAGAATACCAAATTGTTTTGGAAATGTCTGTTTTTTTATACGAACCAGCACACTTAGTCAAAAGCTAAAATATCAGGCCCATCAATGTCTGTTTTGAAAGATTACTGGTAGAAATTCCATTTTCCAGATCATACTTTTCTCAGCAGTTGAACATCATGTGCACTAGATGGTAAATTACACTCTTCTAGTATATTCCAGTTACAAAATGGACAATTATTTCTAGGGGGAAAAAACTCTTTTAAAATGGTAAATACTTCATCTGGAGGCATTATGTGTTCTTGCTAGAATATTGTAACCTATGAACATGGCCTTACATCCTGCTGCACTTCTTGGCTTTTGGTCAGCAACCATTTGATTATTTGAGACCATGGGAAGTGGCAAGAGGAGCTGAAACCATCTCCAAGCTGAACTCTGGCATTTGCCCTATGACAGCTGGATGGGAATCTCCCCAGAGGCAACTTGACGGTCTGCTCAGTCCCTTCTTAAACATATAGAATATCAGAGTTGGAAGGGATCTTGGAGATCTTCTAGTCCAACCCCGTTTGAGCAGGAGACCCTGTACCATTTCAGACAAATGGCCGTCCAGTCTTGTCTTAAAACCTCTAGCGATGGAGCCCCGAAGATTAAACTTTTGATTAAATTTTCAAATGAAAATTCAAGATCAAAACCAAGAAAAACTTTATTAAAATGCATACTGTAATAAAGATTTTCTGCAGTAAAGGACTGTCTTTATAATAAAGGACATGTGGTCACTATAGTTATACATTCAAAAGTTGGAATATAATAACAATTAGGAATAACAGCCATCCAAAAACGGCGCCCTTCAGATACCTGAAACCATAATTCCCACCCAGGGCAGCCCAAAGCCGCGGGCGCTGCTCGCCTCCCCGCAAGCCGAGCCAGCGGGCTTCCCCTCGGAGCGCCCCGCCAAAGGCAGCCGCACCGGCTGATGCCCCCGGCGGAACCCCTGGCGCGGAGGCCGTTTCCGCCCGGAGGTGCAAGGAACGGCCGTCTCACCGGAAGTTCCGGGGAGCAAGCGCCGGAAGCGCATTTCGCCTCCGTCGGGCGCCGGGCAGGAGTCGCGATGGGCCGCAGCCGCTCCCGGTCGCCTCCGCGGAGGGGTGAGCCTCGCGGGCAGATTGTGGGGCGGCGGGGCCCGGTTCCTCTGGGGGCCCTCCGCGTCTGCGGCTTCCTGGCCTTCTTCCCTCCGCCCAGTCCGGGCCCCGCGCCATGCTCCAGAGAGGCAGCCCTCCGAGGCCGTCGGAGCGCATTTAGCGGGGATGCGGTGGCTGCCTTTCGCCGCGGCGCAGACCCTCCTCGCAGGCCCCCGGGTCTCCTTCCCTCGAGCCCCCCCCCGGGCGGTTTGGGGAAAAATGGGCTGCGCCTCTTGGCCTCCGGCTGTGGACCGATGGGGGGGGGAGAACAGGGGCCTTTCGTTTTCATCTGGCACAGCAGAGGCCTGGCCTTTTCCATCTCCTCTCATTTCCTCGCCCTTGAGTTAAGGTTGAATTAAAAAAAAAACTGACTGAAATGTCTGGAAGGTAGCATTTGTAATTTTCATGCGATCCTGAGTCCGGTAAGGAGAAGGGCGGGATACAAATCAAATAAATAATAAAAATAATAATAATAATATAAAGCTAAAAGCCAGTTGTGTTTTACTATCAAAGCTGCGCTACTTTCTTTTCTAGCCTAATCCATGCTTATGACCAGTATCTTTTCTCCAGTATCCTCCGGGTCTATTGTTCATTTTTAAGAGAACATTGCAGGATGTAGAACGGTGTTTTAAATGACACATAACTGTTGATGGCAAAATACCTTTTATGTTTTTCCTTTGAATATGTTTTGCTTATTCTAAACCAAGAGAAATTGGAATTAACTCTATATGATACCGTAAGTTTCATAGAAGAAGAGTTGAATAAAAGCATAGAACTCAGTTTAAAAAAACAGTATTATTTAAATGTCTGCAAGAAAACAAGCTCAGAGAGCACTAAGGATCCCTCAGAGTATTTATTTAACATTGGAGCAGTCTGTAAAGCATCTGTATCTGGAGGACCAAATTTGCTGAAGTATTTTAGATGTAATGTATTAGTTTAGGAAAAATATTCCTCTTCAGTCCAGGGGACTTATTACATCTGTTGTTTTACTCTGTAAAAAAGAACGTCGGCGTTCCAGATCCACCTCACGTGAAAGAGAGAGGAGGAGACGGGAGCGATCAAGATCTCGAGAAAGAGACAGAAGGAGAAGCCGTTCTCGTTCTCCACATAGACGGAGATCCAGGTGAGAAAGTGACAATGGTGGTACCGTAGCAAATAACTCTGTGTTCCATAAATAGTAGGAAGCTTAAATAAGAATAGCCCTGCTGACTGCCATTGTTGTGGGAAATTATGACGGAGCAGAATTATTTACTTCATCTAATATAAATTTGGAAACATCAAAACTCTTCTAAATGCCTTATCTAAACAGACTTTAGAAATTGTGCAGTCTCACTGAGATTCTTTTACCAATTATTTCAAAAAGAAAAATGTATATAATTACTGTTTTTCTAATATCTGTTCATTTATTAAATTGTAATCAAATTAAAGTTACTCCTTAGTATCATGGCTACAAATTTATTGCTCATTATAAGGGTTTTTGCAAGCATAGCTAGCTGATGTTTATAACTGTACCCAAATAAATAATTTAGGTCTGACAATCAAAACAAAGGAATTGGATAATTTACATCAAGATGATCATTTTAATATTAATAACATACAACTACAAGGATGCTATATTCTTGCTACCGTAGTTATTTTTCATATTTTATACATAAATATATATTTGCTGCACTGTGTTGTCTAATAGTTTGCATAGTATTAGAAATATAATTTCCATATAGAGCTTAAGAATACAACAATTATACAGCTCTGTGTTAGTAATTCAAATTTTATATAGGCTGTCCATACTGGAATGATTGTAAATTTTTGTAGTTCTCATTTTATGACGGTCATTGACTGAAGTAAGGGTTTTATCTGGTTTCTAGATGCTCCTTGTCTGAATGTCCCATTAGGTGACCGTGCAGGGCTGTCTTGCCTAGACTCGAAGCTAATGAGAATGAGGCCTGGTGTCTGGGTGGGAGATCAGAGAATAGTGTAGCTAGACTAGGATCTTGAAAAGTGTCTCTAAGGAAGACACTAGGCAATGTCCTGGCATGTCATTGCCAAGAATATTACCTGGCTGTTATCTGTGTCCTCACCAGGAGTCAAACCCCACTTGGTCACATCTTTAGGTACTGTGTTTCCCCGAAAGTAAGACCCACTCCGAAAATAAGCCCTAGCTTGGTTTTGGAGGGTGGGCCTAATATAAGCCCTACCCCCCAAAATAAGCCCTAGTTTTGGGGCGAGGTGCCCGCCTAAAAATCAAGCTAGGGTGGGTTGGAACTTACCATTGCAGCCAGGCCTCCCATGGATCGACACTTGCCCCGCCGGCCCACCTCTTCTGCAGCCGAAGGAGCAGCTTCATTCTGCAGTTGAGAACGGAGCTATGGATTGAATCCGTAGCTCGGTTCTCGGCTGCAAAGGGCTTCCAGAAAGGCCTCTGACAGCGAAATGCAGGCTGGAGCTCCATTCCCACCTGCAGAATGAAGCTGCTCCTTCGGCCCCAGAAGAAGGCTGGCTGGGCGAGGCTGTCGATGCTGCCACTGCGAGGTGAGTGGAAAAGATACACACACCCCAAAAATAAAACCTGGTGCCTCTTTTGGAGATCAAAAAAAAAATAAGACTGGGTCTTATTTTTTGGGAAACACGGTAGCCCTATAGCAGGGAGAATGTGAATACACATGGTTTCATGTGGACTAGGGTGTCCATGCAGCAATCTCTAGCCTTTGGTGTAATCTGTCTTTCAGGTTGTGAGGAATAAGCAGACCCAGTATGTGCTATCTTGAGGCCTCTCCAAGGAGGACTGCATTCCTGTGATAGGCAAACTGATCTAGCTCTGTTCTTTTTTCTACCACATCCCTACATTAAAGAAAAACAAACAGTGATGATTTTTTATGAGAATGCAGTTATACTTCTAGCATGCGTCCCTTGCTTCTGCTTTAATGCCCCTGTTCTAGTTATTTGAAAATAATAAAAACTCTTCTTTTTGTCTCATAATACAAATACTTCTCATCATTTTCTTTGCTGTTAAAGTGAAACCTGCACTGGTTTGACATTCTAGATCTCCTCGGCGGCATAGATCTAGTTCTGCTTCTCCTTCCCGGCAGAAGGAAAGGCGAGAGGATGAGGACAGCAAAGATGTCAAAGGCAAAGAACGTCAAATCACAGGTAGCGACATAGATGGCACACCTTGCTGTGGGGTCTCGGTTTCCACTCTTTGTGCATTGGACAGGGAAGCCTTTGAACAATCCACACTGGACTGTTTGGTCATTTCCTGGTCTTGGAGTGACAAAACCTCCCTATCCCTTTACTGAGAGCTAATGATAAGATAAGATAAGCTTTATTGTCGCTTTTTCCTGTGAACACTGGCACATAGTAAAAAATGAAATTCTGATGCCCGCTCTCTTAATGTCCTGTGTTTAAACCTTAAAAGTTTTCCGCATCATTATCGATCACTTCTAATAAAGTAGCACCTGTTTCCAATGCATAGTCCTCCCTGATTACAATTATTGTTGGATGGTCTATTTTTTGAGCACTTCCGACAATATTCTGTTCAAAATTGCAGGACTGCAAATGAGAAACAAAATAATAGCAATAAAGCACATTGGACGTAATGCAATAACTTCTGAGTTTATGAGGTCTCTCTCTGGGGATCAGTTTCCTGAGGAAAAGGATCGTGAGGTTTAGGCCCAACTGCTCATAGATCCCTTTCATGGTGAGGCTGGTGGCCATCCAGCTGTAAGCATAGTTGGAGCTTAGATCCATTTCAGGCCCAGCAGCAATACAGGAAAAGCTGCTGTTGCCCTGGTTTTTGAATCAAGGAGTTTGCTGTTGTGTTGCTGCTCCAGGATCATTTGTTAAACTTGATATTAGATCATGCTCAGGTTGGGAATGAACTATTTTATCTCCATGTCATCTCTTGTTTTCTTGTGCAGAAGAAGACCTGGAAGGCAAAACAGAAGAAGAAATTGAAATGATGAAAATGATGGGATTTGCCGGATTTGACACCACAAAGGCAAGCAGATTTTTTTCCTTAAATTTTAAAATGTTTGTGTCAGCTATATCTGCTGTTAAGGTGGCAAGCTGCAAGCAGGATGTGCAAAGATGTCTGCACTGTGCAGAAAAATTACAACATTGGTGAGTGCTGAATCCAACTTTTGAGAAACTCTGTTGTGCTTTTAAAAAGAGAGACCCACTCTTATTGCAAAATATTTAAGTGTTCAGTTTGAGCAATACTTCTGAGATATCACAAGCCAGAAAATCTGGTGAGTACACTACCATGTAGATGAAAGGCAGTGCCACACCGCCTGAAATTAACGTGCAAAATGTAAAGACGGGAGAACCAAGAAGCACAATAAAGGAAAAGAAACTATTCTTATCATATATGCATTTTCCCTATGAATAAAAAATGAAGGTCCTTAACAGAGTTCTTTGTAGTAGACCTAACTAATGTGGAGAACAGCTTCTTTTCTGTAGCTTACTGTTTCCCCATAGATATGAAGCAAAATGAGCCCTTAAAAGCCGACTTTGAGAGGTTGGAACTGTTCTGAGGGACGATTTTTGTATAATGCCCCTGCTCTTTGACTGTTTTCCTGTGACTTACCTGGAAAGGGAAATTGGCAGAGCCTTTACCCGTTTCTCCTGGTTCCAAAAAGAAATGGCTACAGTACTGCACGCCTTGAACTTGTTTTAAAAATAAGCCCAGATGAAACAAACCAACATCTGCCTGGTCAAAATCCCTTCAGGCAGCCCAGGATGCAATGGTGCCAGAGGTCAAGAGCCCATGGCTCAAGCAAAGGGAGCATCCCTGCCACAGGAGCCAACTGGGGTGGGCACGTTTGCTGGCTGTAAACTTTTGGACATAATTAAATTTGGCTTTGTGGCAGAGTTGGCAGACTTCTGAAAATTTGAAGTTATTAAAAAAAGAATCAGAAAAGGGGACTAGATTTCTTGAAACATAGTGATTTAATTGCATTATTATTGTGCCTTTCCTCTGAGATATATATATATATATATATAATTCTTCTCCTGCCTGCCCATTGTTCTGCGGCTTCTGGGTAGTTGGTAAATTTGCTGCTGAGTCTGAGAACTGGGAGTAACAGGAAGTGAAACACGTCGGGCTGGCAGTGGAGGAAGAAATTGATGAGAGGACGATTGCCATCCTATCAGTTGTTTGAAAGTGACTGCTTTTTTCTTGGTCTTGCAGGGCAAGAAGGTAGATGGATCTGTAAATGCTTATGCTGTAAACGTGTCACAGAAACGGAAATACAGGTTGGCATTTATTCCCTTGAACAGATTGGCCCCTGAGCATAGGAGCTGCTGGACCCTCTTTGCTCAGCATCACTTGATTAGCACAATCTTTGCAAAAATTGCTTTGGGTTCCTTCTGTTTGAGAAACAAAAGATTTCTGGCTTTAAGAAAGATTTGGATGTGGAGCCCTACAGTCACACTGAGGGGATGATGTTGTGCCCCATTTAGGTAGTGAATCTCGGCAGACGCCACGTGAGGGGCAAACCCTATTCACGATTGCCCATTGCTGGCACGGTAGTTCAAACCTGGCGACTTTTTTATGGGGCCATTTATATGGTGGTGGTATCTGGGCATTCAGTGACCCACTTGGTCAAAGTCTCAAATATCCCAGGATGACCAAGATGTTTTGGCACTTGAAAATCCTCCAAGCCCCTTTGGCCTTCCTTTCGTTGACCTGCCTCAGTCCATGGCTCCCATTTATTTGGCACCTTAGATCTGTGGACTGCTTTTCTGGCAGAAGCGGAAGGACAGTCACACTTTTGTAAGGGCATCATCCGCAGGGCATGGTCAAAAAGTCAACAGTGTCTTTGAAGCTTTACTTCTATATGAGATATATGTAAAAAAACAAATAGAGCTTTGATGAGAGTTACTCTTTTGATTAGACCTTGCATATACACGTACAAAAGGGACAGAGTTTGTGTTGCAGTAGCACAACACTATTTTTGTCATTTTGATGAAAGTCTTCCATTCTGCAGACACTTCTGTATTGTGACGACTGTGATCGGTAACAACATATGCGAGCATGCAGGGTGCTAAGTGTGCCCAGACCCAGGACAATTTACTCCATTCATGCTTCCCTGTTCTCTGTTTTCCATCCAGTGGTGAATAGTTTAATATGGCCACTAGCCAGCTTGGAGTCTTTGCTTGGTTATTTGGAATTGGGGTTGTCTCCTTGATCTATTTTTATATTTTTTATATTTCCCCAAACCTACTCGTATGTCTGTCCCATACACTGTGGTGCTATTTCAGATTTTGCTTAAATGTGTGTGAGAGAGAAAGAGAGAATAGAAACAACTTTTTGTGGTTTGGTTTTTTTTTTAACTGCAATAAGTATCAGGCTTAATATGCCTATTTTGTTTCTATCTGGGAATATTGACTGTGTTTCTAAAATAAAAATCCATTTAAAAATGTGGGGCTTACTAATATATGAGCAGTGCCTAGTGAAATTTTAGAAATATGAGAGAGAGATATTGTGGAAAATATTGTGGCTCACATTTGTTTCTCTTGTTGCAGGCAGTACATGAACAGAAAAGGTGGATTCAACAGGCCCCTGGACTTTATTGCCTGATTTGTCTGCAGTTTTACCGATAAAAAACCCCATTGTAGTCACATCTGTCTGGCTAAGAGGTTTTATCTTGTCACCCAAAAGGGGGGGGTGTCATTTTTGTGAATAATTCCTTGAAGTTACATTTCCTAGGCTAAGATGGTAATTTTTTCCTCTCTCAAATGTATCTTTATCCAGAGTGGTTTTTCTGGTGTTGCTATTCCACATTTGTAGGTTTCCTCTTTTAAATATTGTCAGTTAAATTAAAAAAAATCTTGATTGCCTCCTTGAGTAAAGTTGAACTAGACCAACTTTCCTAAAAGACAGAATCAAAAATTGGTAATACTTTGATTCCTGAACTATGTTGATGTTTACAGGAATTATTTTTTCCATTGTTGAATTCTTTTTAAACAATGCCCGGAAGACCATCGGTTCTTGGCACAATGGGACGTAGCTTCTTCAGCCACGTAACGTAGTTCAGATCCTGTATTGGTTGTCTCCATCCAGCAGAGGGCACTCAAACCAGCAAGTGATTGAAGCACTTCCCTTGTATGCTTGCATCATGCCCTTAAGTTTTTCCAGCAATTCACTGGCATTGTTTGGGATATTTGATTTGCATAATGGCCTGGGTTTTTAGGGCAGAATTTAAGAATAATTATGAAAATCCAGCAGCACCACTGTTACAGCTAAAAGGTTTCTAACTGGGGTGGGAATGGGCTGGGGGTGATTTGCAAACCACTATTTATTTATTTAGCGTTTGGCGTACAATGTCAGGGAAATCTACAGATGCTAGACACACAATGCAGTCCTCACAGCCTAAGTTGCTAGTTCACTCTGTTCAGCACTTGCGTGCCTATCCTTGATGCACCATAGGGGACGAACTAGCTTACACCAGCTGACTAGTAGCACTCAGATTGCTGGCTCTTCCGGACTTCGGATATAGTGCGTACTATTATATTTCAATCCAGACAGAAGCTATACAGTAGAACTTCTGGTCCTTATGTCATGGTGAGGAATCTGCTTTTGGGGGATCTGTGCGTGTTGCTGGCAGAGTATGGATTTAATTTTTTCTTCAAAGGCAGGATCAAACCTTATCCTTGATGCTGCAGTTGCAAGCATACTCAGTAGGGAGTAATATTTATTGAACAAGATTTAATTCTGGGTAGAAATGGGATTTTTTTGTGCTGTTATTGAATAGTTATGTTTGCTTCAGTAATTAATTAAGCAGAGGCATAATCCAAATTAAAATCAAATGCTTAGCTTCCTTTGACCTAGAATGGTAATGGGATTTATTCCACCCACAAGTTCAGACAAACCTAGAAGCCAACAGATGCAAGGGTTATGAATACACAGTAGCCTGCATAAGACATTCAGGGTGCTGTTTTGGCTACTGGAATGTGAAATATTGCTAAAAAGTATTTTGTACGGGTCCTTTTATTTAAATTAAAACCTTTTAGTTCTTACTCTCTGTTGTGTCATAAAAATAAAGCAGACAGGCGAGAGTCACATTTTAAAATGGGATGAGCTTACATGTAGAACCACCTTGAAAAAACTGATAAAAGCTGGAACTTCCACTTGTGTAATTATTTTAGCACCCATGGAATTATATATTTATAATAAATATATGAATAATACATCAATGTAAATACGATGTACTTTCTCAATATATTGTTTTGGGGTTTTAAATGCTGCACTCTGCAATGGGGGCCTTAATCATGGATTGGTTCCCTCCTTTTACGGGGGTGGGAGAGGGGAGCCCCAGCAGGCCCAGGTTCATCCAGGCATCATCCTTCGAGGCTTGCACACCGTTGCATGTGCTGCTCCGGTAAAATACCAGCAAGCCTATTTTCATACCAAGCAGGGTAGTGATTTCATGCTGAGGAGACTTCCTTGGGATCAGAGTTAACACTCCTGGGCTAATTTAGGACAGTTTTTCAAACTCGACAAGTTTAAGATGTGTGGGTTAAAACTGCCAGAATTCCTAGCCATGGGGCTTTAAGATGTGTGGCTTGGGAATTATGGGAGTTGAAGTCCTACAATCCTGGATCGCACCAGGGTCGGTCTTGTTGCATCAAGCCCCGGGAACCGGCACCCGCCCGCAAGAGGCGCCTGGGCTTTGCAAGGCCGTCTTGCCCTGGAGGTGGGAGAGGCGAGCAATGCGCATGCTCCCCGCTGGCTCGATGTTGACTTCCTTCTGGTTGGGCGGGACCATAGAACAAACGCGTGGCCAGGGGCGGGGCCAAGCATCGAAACCAACACAATAAGCAGGGCGGGACACCTGGGAGAGTTGACCAATCCGAAGGCTGAACGGAGTTCAGACCTATGAGAGACGCTACGGGATGTTGCTCTGCGGAGACTGGCCAATGAGGTTTCCCTTTTACGCAAAGCTGAATAGCGACGGAACCGTCGAAGGGAACGTCATCGTGGGGCTTGCCCAATCAAGCGGCACGATTATCGTTGTGAGGCGCCTCTCAGCGACTGAGCCAATGCCTGGAGCAAATGAGGAGATAGAGTTGATTGGGCCTTTCTGTTCCGCGAAGGACCAATCAGAGAAACGGGAGAGCGGAAGCAGCGCCTGGCGCCCAATCGTGGCCGCGCTGGGCGGGTAGCGGGTTGGGCTGCGGTCGCAAGGGGAGGGCTTGGCTGCGCCGAGTCTGTCAGGCTGAGGTGGGGTAAACACAGACGGGCGCTGGGGCAGCGGCGGCGGCGGCGGCGTAGCGGAGAAGCGAGGACGAGCCGGCCAGCCCGTCGCGGCGACGCGGGGCGCAAAATGGCGGGTGCCGCGCAGGTGTGCGAGAACATCCAGATGCTGCTGGAGGCGGCCGAGTTCCTGGAGCGCCGCGAGCGAGGTAGGCCGCCCCGGGAACAAAGCGCCTCCGGCAGGGAGGCCACGGCGGCCTTTCCCGTAGCCCCCCGCCCTTCCCCGGGGGGAGGGAGGGACAGGGGGACTGCGCGGCCTGCTCTCCCCGGCCCCCCTCCGGGCGTCGCGGCTGCCCGGCCGGGACGCAACGGCAGCTTCGCGGCGCGCGAGGGCCCGAGACAAAGGAGACGCGGCTTCCTAACCGCCGGGCCTGCCGGTTTTTCTCCACAGAAGCCGAGCACGGCTACGCTTCCCTGCTGCCCTACAGCGCGAAGGAGAGGGAGGCCTCGAAGAGGAGGAGCAGGCCCAAGAAAGGCGGCGGCGGCGGCGGCAGCAGGTCAGGATGATGCTATTTTGTCCGCCCCTCCCCCCCTTTTTTCTACCCCCGACTCGAGGCGGCGATCGCGCCAAGCCTCCCCCGGTCCGCCCCCTCCCCTCCCCCCCTCCCCTCCGGCGCCCGAGAAGCGTGTCGGGCGGAGCGGCGGCCAGAGTCGCCCGGCTGTCATTGTGCCCAAGGCGGGTCCTCCGCGGCCCGAACTGGCCGTTCCTCGATTCAGGCCTGACTTGCGGGGCCAAATCCCGGCCGTTTCCCTGGAAGCCCTTCGGAAGCCGGGTGGCCTGCCCTTCCCCCTCCTCCTCCCCCCTCCCCCCCTCCGGTGCTGAGCGTGGGGGGGGGTCTGGCCCAGAGCGGCCTTAAACGGGCCCGGAGGCCGCGCTGTCCTGGTTGCCGCCCGGCACCTTCCACCCCGAGGCCACTCTGGCTGTCCACGTATCCTAGTGGCCCAGCTGTGAGTCTTCATTAGAGCTTTAATTGAAGCCCGGCGATTGGATAGCTGATGCCTTTCTCTTTCATTTCTGTTTCTTCTTGGTTGTGGATTAACCAGGGGAGCCTGAGGGTTGATGTTCTGAAAAAAACGTAGCCTGACTTCCTCCTTCCTGTTGATGTCTCCAGTAGGCTATGACCAGATCTCTTCAGTGTGTGTGGTGCTTCTTGAGACACCATTTCAGAAAAGTATTCAGTGATCCTGAGATCACGTTTGTTAGAAATAAAGCAGGCATGCATTATTATTGAGCTTCCTCGAAGTCTGTTCTTTTTCAAAGTACTTGAACCCTCTTTTCTAGTGAAAGCATGTTAAAGATGAAATCTATATTGAAAAAGGAAGATTTATTTTTTGGGGGGGGGGGAAAAAGCTTGGGATTGTAGTACATCTTTGGTATTTTCTATCCTGTACCTAGTACTACTTGGGTGAATTCTCCTAGCACATTTAATTCAGGGTAACAAAACCCAATTGTTCTCATGTGACATGCCGTGCTCAAACAAATGAAGTATGTTAGAGCCTTACTCTGATACACTCATTAGGACAAAGGACAGAGTTTGCATGAGGTGCTAAACTCCAAACCATTCAACCAATATTTGGCCTAATTTAGCGTCATGTAAACCAACATTGCCATTTAATTTAGTACTGCTAGGTAGTTCAGTGACCATATTTGCCTTCAGAGTTATTCCTATTTTGTCTGTTCTCCAACTAGTCAGCCATCTGCTAAGCAGGAAGGAAGCAAAAAACAGCTATCTTGCTAGAAAAGATTTTAATTTCCTCCCACCTCAGTCATTCCTACTGAGGTGACTTTTCCCTTATTAGAATCCATGAACAAATAATGATCACAGATGGGAGTGGTTTTTGTGGTACCACCCATGAGAGAGAAGGCTTCTGATAAAAAGATTGGGAATTCCTAAAATAAATGTTCAATTTTTAAAACTGTCATAGCTTGCAAGATACATTTATATCCTGTACTTTTTGTTTTAAGTGCTCAGAATACTTTAAATAGAGCTGCTATGTACCAGTATGAGCTGCAGAAATATGGACGTTTACTAGAGGGCAACATAGAGTTAAATTATTTAACTGTTCCCTTCCATCTACTAACTGACTGGCCCAGGTATGATATCCAATACATGGACTTTGGGTGATATACAGAATCTAAATGACAACAGATAATACTACAGTTAATTATTACAATACAAAGTAACAAACCTTTTTGGCACTAATGACTCCATGCTAATCAGTCTCCTATCCCCTTTAAAAACTTTACACAATGTTCTCCCTAGATGACAGCCTCTCTAAGTGGTTTACAGAGTCAGCATATTGCCCCCAACAATCTGGGTCCTCATTTTACTGACCTTGGAAGGCTGAGTCAACCTTGAGCGGGTAACATTCGAACTGCTGGCAATCGGCAGTCAGCAGAACTAGCCTGCAGTGCTGCTTTCTAACCACTGCGCCACCACGGCTCTTGGTGCTCATTGGCTTAGAGTTAACATCTCGAGACAACTGCAAACCTCTGGAACAAACCTCTGAACTAAGAAGCAAATTTAGCTTTGGTTGAGGGTTTGTTGTCTTTTAGAGATCACAAACTAACGGTTAAAGCTAATTTTGGTGTTTCAGTTCCATGTGCAAAACTGAGGAGGAGCTTCATTCAGGCTGCTGTTTTCCAACATAGCTAACTAAGCAAGTCACCCTTGATGTCAGTGGTTAGTGGCTTCGAGATGAATACATAATGTTTTCTGTCCTTTGAGAATGGCACAGGAAGTGGCAAAGGAAATTTCAGGATTAACCCTCTGTCTTCTGTTTCTCTTTCCCCTTATCTCACTCTTTTACTTGAAACATACTTGAGATGCAGTTTTTCCAAGAAGTACATCCCTTTTATTTAATGTGTGAAATTGTGTGATGCCATGTAAGAGCTGAGACTGAATTGTACAGTCCCGGAGTCCTTTGATAAAACTAACCATGTAGACTTTTCTTTAAAAACGTGGGCTATGTTAATAGTATAAAAGCCTTAACCAAAATAATTACAAAATTAGTAACTTCATGCAAAGTAAAATACTATTGTACAAAACTAGGAATAGTTTTGGTGTTTTGAATATGTTGGGAGAAGTCAAAATTCCAGCCAGCACAGCCAATGACCGGGCATTATGGAGAATAGGTTGCTTCTATTCCTCAGGGACCTTAGGAAATTCAGGAACTTGCTCAACTGACCTTAAGAAAATGTTTTTCTACATAATTACTCAGTCACCATTCAGCAGCACAGATAAAATCTTGAGAGGCATTTAGTGTAGCGAGGTAATTTCTGCAGTGTTTTCCAATGATATGTTAGTAGCATATCTTTATTAATAGTAATTAGCAAAAGTAATTTAAGAAAAATAGTTTAAATGTTCATGAGATGGTTTTTCAATGAATATTGGGAGGAGGCTATAGATTGGTTCAGTCCTACTGTGACAATCTAAAACAGTAAGAAAAGTCTGGAATATTGTAGATTCAGAGACTACAAGTCTTGCTAAGTTTATCTTTTTTGTACAAGTACTAAATCAAGTAATATGGGATTGCAGTTAAATGGGGGGGGGGAATACAGCTGGAGTACTCAATGGGATCCTTAACGGTTATAAGATTTTGTAGGAGAAATGCGACCACTGTGCTATAGTCTTAAGTTGGACTAGCACCGGTGTGATCCTAGCTCTCCCTCAGCCCACCTACCTCATGTAGTGCTTCTTTTAGGGAAATAAGGGAGAGAAAAGTGCCATCATGAATTCCTGAAGAAAAGTCAGGATATATATAAATACTAGCAGTGGCAATTTAGTAGAAATTATTGTGTATATTTAGTTTTTATCAATGCATGTTTATTCCATAGTTGCTAACTAATTGATCCTCTTTTTTCTCTTTAAGATCAACACATAATGAAATGGAGAAGAATAGGTAAGTGTTTCGGAAACAGTTTATATTTAAATTCTACAAGCATCCTTAAATTATACCATGCCGTGTTGAAGCAAATTACAACAGTGCAGATCTAGTTTTTCTGGCTGCTGATCTCAATTAAGTAGAATTGACAGATGTTTGTGTTGGTGGTCTTAATCCTTTGCAATATTATTACTTCTGATGAATACTATTCTACCCTAAAGTCAGAATTTCAGTACGCATTTCCAGCTGACATACTACATCCCTCACCATAAGAAAGAGTTTGTGGTTTGATTATTCTTGCTACTCAAACTCACACTTGTTTATATATTAAACAGTCTGGAGTGTGGTACTTCAGGAAGAGAACCAAGTTTATTGTTGCAAACCAGTTTAGCATTTCTATATAAAATTGTTCTTCTGTGTTGGTTGGCACAAATGGCATCTAAAGTTAAATTTAAGACTTTCAGCTTGGTGACATTAGTTTCTCATCTGAATGTGTTTGTTAAAGATTACTTGCATGTTTTTCTTGGATTGCTAGATAATATAAACATTAGAGCAGCTGGGTAGTGGATATTTATTTAACACTTAACCACAAATGCAAACTTGTACACTTCTACTAAAATTCTTTGAAGCCAGAATGTAATATTCATGTGTATATTTACTGGAACATGGCTTTTCCTGAATTTTTTTTCAAACTATTAAACATTTAGAAGTACTTATTAGGCGTTGGGTCATTAACTGCATCTCTTTCAGTGCCACTATCGGGAGAATAAGATGTGGGATCGTGTTTGTGGGCTTCCTGGCTGGGCTGATTACTGAGGAAACAGAATATTAGATGGCCTGAGTTTTTATCCAGCTTGCAATTCTTGTTTCCTTTTCTTTAGAAAGTTTCATTTAAAATTCTTTTCAAATTCATTTTGTTTTTAATACAAAAATAAAATAATAGTGAGAGGACATGTATGAATTTATGGCACAACACTTAAAGCGAGCTAAACCAACTATTATTATTGGCCTGAGTTGTATCTGCAACTTTTAATTAGGGGAATCTCAGTTTATTTCATGATTGACAGTCCACTTTCCGTTATTATTTGTTCTAACAAAAACATTTCATTCCAATTTTATGTTTGAAGAATCAGTTCTAGGGATTTTGTTAATAAAATTTCCCAATTTAAACATAAAGCTGCTACTTCTTGCTCAGTTAAACATGTAATAAAGTACAAATTTTAGTACTTTTTATAGAAATGATCTTCATTCAATATTAGTAAACTTGTCTGACCATTAATTACATTAAGTAAAACCCAGTTGTTTAAATAGTAAAATCATGACCCAATAAAATAACTTCTGAATTTCAATTCTGAGTCATGCAGCCTGATCTCAAATTCAGTTCTTCTATCCAAGGCAGATTTAAGCACATCTTTTATTTTCTCCCTTAGAATCGGTAGAAGTTGAAAGAACATAAATTATACTTCATTGTGCCTTGTGCATTTATAACACATCTACAAATGGATGTTCTTTTTTGGTCAGGAATACTTTCCAACATTCTTAAATTAACAAAAGTTAAGTTTAAGAAATGTCATGGATGTATGTTTTTGAAATCTCATGCCCACATAATTTTGATTAACAGGCGTGCTCATCTACGATTGTGTCTGGAGAAGCTTAAAGGGCTGGTGCCTCTTGGGCCAGAATCCAGTAGACATACTACATTGAGTTTACTAACAAAAGCTAAATTGCACATAAAGGTGAGTTAAAGCTATCGTGCTTATAATGGAGAAAAAATAAAATGTTTGACATTTCAGTTAAAATTAATATCACATTTGATGAGCACATTCCAACTTTAAGCCTTGGAGTACATTTTTAGGTAGATCATGACAAGCTGGTGCAAAAGATTCCACCTTAAAGTGTACTTCAAAACAGATGTGAAAACAAAAGTAAAATGGCAAGAGAGGAAGAGATAATTGCTAAGGCTAGTTAGCTGCCCTTGAACTAGTTCCCCCCTCTAGTTCCCTCCTCTGATAAAAGCTATTGGCTTTGGCATTGAATGTTTAATGCTCAGGGCCTGTTTTCTTCCACAGAAACTTGAAGATTATGACAGAAAAGCAATACACCAAATAGATCAGTTGCA
This sequence comes from Protobothrops mucrosquamatus, assembly GCF_001527695.2. Classification (NCBI taxonomy): domain Eukaryota; kingdom Metazoa; phylum Chordata; class Lepidosauria; order Squamata; family Viperidae; genus Protobothrops; species Protobothrops mucrosquamatus. The sequence goes on from NW_015386415.1 coordinate 418,542, forward strand.
ACGAGAGCAGCGGCATCTGAAAAGGCAGCTGGAGAAACTGGGTATTGAGCGTATACGAATGGACAGTATAGGGTCAACAGTTTCTTCCGAACGGTCAGATTCAGACAGAGGTGAGGAAACGCTGGTCGGTGCTTGTGAAGGTGTGCGCGCTTTCAAGTTCCAACATGCATTGCTGTGTCAAAAAATTCTTATTTGTTTATTTATATTTCACATTTCTAAACCGCCCATCTCCTTCAAAGAGGGACTCTGGATGGTTGAATTGCCTAACTGATATTGCTTCCTGTTATTGCAGAAGAAATTGATGTGGACGTGGAAAGCACAGACTATCTCACAGGGGACCTCGACTGGAGCAGCAGCAGCAGCAGCCCCAGTGATTCAGACGAGAGGGGCAGCTTGCAAAGCATCTGCAGTGATGAGGGTTATTCAAGCGCCGGCATTAAGAGAATAAAGCTGCAGAACCATCTTAAGGCCTGCCTCAGCCTATAAGGAGCCAGTAGCGTCCCCTCCCTTGCCCCTTCCACTGCTGTTTCCTTCTTGGATTTTGCTAGGTAGTATGTTGGACCGCTCCACAATTCTCTTGCACGTAAACTTCTTGTACCATCAACATTACCAAAATCTGCTTTGCCTAAGTCTGAAAACAGTGCATAGTGTTGTGGGTTGCAAGTTCCTCCCTGGAGCACACTTCTGCTGGCATCCACTAGCTTCTCTTTTCTATCAGTAAATTCATCTCTGTGAGACTGAACATTCCAGCCAGAATTCTTAGCACCCAGAATATTGTTGCAGTAATAGCAACATACGTGTTTTGGGCCTGTGCTGCAATTGCTTAATATGCTGGGTGAAGATCTTCACCCCGAGGTAGTAGGGCCGATGGTGATATATGCTGTTTGGAAACAAAAGCCAGACTAGTCTTTCAGGCATGACCACTGTGGAAGGAACCCTACTTTTTTTTTTTTTTTTTGACATTCGTTGTATCACAGTAGCAGGCAGAAGTTAAAAATGATAAGACAGGCTTGAAAGAGCGTATGGTTGTTTAGGGAATTGTGCAGTGAATCTTTCCAGTCACTGTTAAAAAATTATTCTGAAATGTCCCAAGTCATTGTAGTAATAAAGTAGCCAACCTGAGGTTGGAAATAGGGCTGAGAAAGGTAATTAAGGGACTAACTGAGTTTGGCAGAAGAAGAGCCGGCCGAGTGGAATTGTACTGGAGGCTCTAAATAAATGGGAGTTGGGGGATGGTTTTCTCTTTGAGCTGCCTACCCTGGTAGGAGGCCTTGGCTTCAGCGCATCTCTGTATTTTCACGTCAGATGACCAAATACTATGCTTGTGCAATCTTGATTATGTCGTCTTTGCATTGACAGCTGCATGTTCCTTTTTGTTGCTAGCAGCTCTTCAGGCTGCTGAGTCTTGCTTTTTGTCTCTGGGACAATTTATTTCTACCTCAGAGAGATGAACAAAGCTGATCTCAACCCCTTTAGCACAAATGAATTATGATGCCTCGTTTGTATACTTGGTACTAGCCCGACCTGTTTCCTTAAAAAATCAGCAATAACCGAGTGGCAAAGTTAGCTGCGCTAGCTTTCAATTAATGGCTGAGGAGACTGCCCCAAAGGAATTCCACGGTGCCCTCTTGGCATCCTCGCACTTCTTTTACCAGTTGAAATCCTTTGGGAGACACCCCCGCCCCACCCCCCGATGTGCCGTGTGTGGTTTTGCGTCTGGATTTTGGACGTTGGAACTCTTCTCTGCCCCTTTTTGCCCTGTCTCTGCACTCCTGACATCCGTAGCATTTTTCATTTAAGCTAAGTAGAGCACATGCAGATGTACATAATGTGGTCTATAAATAGTATTTATTCCTTTTTTTATATCAATCTAAGGTACTATTCTTATGATTTTGTGCTTTTGTAGATGATTAGGAAACTTTGTATGTCGAGGTCTAATGAACCTTCTTTCTTCCCGTCTTTTTGCTTTGCACCGGCTGCCAGTGAACCTCTCACAAGGGTTCTTTGTATGCGGCCAGTTCTTCCCCAGCACTTACAGACTGTCAGAGCAACTTCCTCTCACTTCACTCTCAAAGGGCTTTGTGGCAAGTTGCGCTTTACTATGAATTCCATGTTTGCTTGTATCCACTACCAGATATCCAAGCAAATAATATGAAAATGGGTATATTTTAAGAAAGTCAGTTTTTGAGATGGGAAGTGGGGCTAGCGGATGGCTAAAGATCCCCATGTCGATTGCTTGGCGCTGTCTTGAAAGAAAACAAAACAGAAGGAACAAGAGCTGGAATTCTCAGATGTCCTGCTGACTTGCACTGACCTCTTCCTTGTTGGAGACTTTCCTGCGTCAGTCTAGCAGCTGGCTTGCGTCTAGGCGTCCCTGCTGAAAACCCTTCAGAGACTGGGCTCCCCCAGCGTGCAGTTTGAGTCCCCTTGATTTGAAGAGGTCTCTCGCCAGAGGTCTTTGAGTTTCTCTCTTTGTTAATGAGTTGCATAAAATTGCCTCTCAAATTCAACTCCATGTTGTCATCTTAGAGTTCAAAGTAGCCTTTGATTTGGAAGGTATTTGATAGGGTAAATTTAGTATACAACGTGGTGTTTTGTTTTGTTTTTATTGTGCCTTTCGTGAGTTACTGGGCACAGTTTACTACAGACCTCTCCTGGCTAGGAGCACTCCCCCTCTGAATAAATGGAAGCTGCAGATATATCCATAGTGGATTTGAGAAAATAAATTTTGGAGGGGTGTAACCATCCTCTTCTTCAGTAAAGTACTTTGGAGTTTTATTTTGTTGTCCTTCTTGCGAACCAGTAATTGAGCTTTGCACTTTCTGGATGCGGTCCTTTCAGAATGTGGGTGGTACAGAAAATAATTATAACTCCATAAAGGATGCACTAATTTCAAAAGCTAGATTAAAGCTATCTGTGATGTTTCAAAAACATCTAAATGAATAAATGAGTTGTCCTAGAGGCTTTTAGGACCCCTCCCAGTGTCTTGGTGAGGACTGGTCTTGGCTGCTCCACGCATCCGTGCCCCTTTGGTCCATCCCAGAGACAGCTGCCCCATTGCATGCAGGCCCCATCACTTCTGAACCTGCCCACGCACTCGGGAGGGCTGTGTAGTACTGTGCCATGTTTTTCAGTAGCAGTGTAGCTGTGGGTGAACCACCACACCAGTTGCTCTGTCAAGTGAGACGAGCTGGAGTTTTTTATGCTGCCAGGGCGCTGGGGAACAGTTGTGCAAGCAGCAGGGACTCTGCTGTCCCGTTAGCGTGTAAACTGGGCCCTCAAAATGCGACATTCTGGTGTGGCCAGCCTTTCTGCCGTATTCACTGATCCACCAGCATTATTATGTAATAAGCTACAGAAAATTAATTTTGTAGATCATTAACGGGGAGCTGTGTTTCTGTATGTGTTTACAGCTGGAAGTTTGTGTGCGTGTGCGCGTTTAAAAGATCACACTAAATACTGCGGCACTGAGCAACTTTTTTGCAGACAGTAAATCCAGGGGACACTTGGTTGGAAATTGAGAATTTGTGCTCTTTATCAGAAATAAACATGGCTGTCAGGGTGACAATCTGAAATATCCCAAAAGTATTGTCTTTACCTGGTAAATCTTTTCCTGAGTGTTGAACACCCAGAAATTTTATTACTGTGTATTTTTTTAATAAAGCAGAGCTTTCAAGGTGCTGATAGACACATCTTGTGAACTTTTTTCCAGGGTTTGTGTGAATACCTGTTTTTGATTCAAATTCCAAGCACTTATTTGAAATGTGTAATTAGGTGCCACAAACATGTTCACCTTGCCAGGTTGCAGAGCTCTGGGCATTAGCAGGGTGTGCACTGCCAACTGCCATTTTAGCACTTTGTTCCCACCGTGGGCCCTTCTCTCTTTCCGGGGACCCAGCATCTCTCTTGCTTCTCTTTAGAACTGAATTTCTGCCATGAAGTTTACAAACACAGCCCGGAGGAAAGAGTCCTCTGTGTTCTCTGGGAGGGATGAAGTCGGGGCGGGGGGGGGGTATTTTTTACGTGCTCACTGCCTAATTAAATTTTGGCATCTGATGTACAGCAATATAATGGGACTCATAGAGTCCTTTTGCCCCCTTGGTCACAAATTCAGGTTTTGACACTTAACTGTATTGGGACAAATATTGCTTTTACATATCCAGTTATGCATTTGTTCCAGAATTAAAAATAGTCAAAGTTGCATCCTTGGATTTATTTTCCCCTTCCTGTTAACACAAGTGGCTTTTTTCCTGTTATAGTTACCTGAACTTCATTGTACAACTATGAATCAATGATGCTTTTGTTTGAAAGAATAGCTATCCCAAATTATTCAGCAGAAGAAATGTCTTTTTATGCTACAAAGTGTATGTATCAAGATTATTTTAGCAAACTTCTTTATTTTAACTGCATTGCCTGGTTGAAGGACACTTAAAAGTCTGTTTCTCCCTGGCTGCCATCTGCTCGCTGTTTGTTGAAACTAGCTCTTCCCTCCTCACGTACCCCCAAATTTGACTTGCTTTAGTTTTGTGCTGTTCTTTTTTATTTACCTATGAACCTGCATCAAGTAGGCACTCTGAACAACACTTGCAATTCTGAACTTCTGAATTTGGTTTTGGAGTCTTCCAAATTGTAACACAGCCTAAGCAGGGAGCAGCGAAGGGGGACGGGGGGCGAGGACTCGGTTTCCAAATGTAAATACCACATCATTACAAATCCTGTGTCAAGGCCATATAATGGTGCTTTTTATTACAGTTAGCACATGCATTTTTAGAAATTACATGTTTTAGACAAACTTGCTGTGTATATGTATACTTCTGTATTGTTCAACTGTTAGAAAATAAATTATTTCATTATTAAAATGGTTCCAGCATTGAAGTTTTGCTTGAAAAATGATTTCACTTCATTTATTTTGAAATTATTCCAATTACTATTAAACTCTTTCAGAGTAATATTTACAATTTGTCTGGAGCAAGTCACAGGCCACCTACCCCCCCCCCCGCCTGCCCCAGACCTGATCCTTCCAGAGCAGCACCTGTTTGATTGGGGAGCCCACTCCTCCCGCTTCAGGCAGGACTCCCCACCCCCACTACGGGCGGCTGCCTGTGTTGCCACAGTCCTGGCCAGAGGGTGGGCGTGGGAGCAGAAGTGACCAGACGAGAAGGGCAGAGACTCTGGCGCAGCCCTCCCTGGGAGCCCCTGGGGAGCCCTGCTTGCGCTCCCGAGGGGGCCACGGGTGAGGGATCCCCCTCTTGAGCTGTGAGCTCTGGGCCCAGACTGCTTTCTCGGGGCCCTGCTGGGTCATCTGGTGCATTTGTAGAAACCCAGTTTGGAGACGAGTGGCTTCTTCGCTGCCACTGCGCTTCCTCATTTTCCTTGCAAAGCAAGGAGGGGACTGTGGGTGTATTTTACCTCTTTTGGGGGTGCTGGTCTGGTGAGGGGATGCAGCAGGGGGTGCTGGCCAGGGATCTGCAGCATGAATGGGGGCAGTCACAAAGGGAGACTCAGCTTGGATTGTTGCTCCCTTTAAGGGGTGCCGGGCGAGGGATAGAAACCAAATAGTGGCAGCTTTTTCAAGCAGCTTCCTTTATACCTTTCTGCTTTATTTTTCTTTTCTAATACTTATAAACAACAACAAATTAACAATTCAAACCTTGATATTAGGCCTAATATATAAGTATTAATATTAAGCTTAAGATATAAATCTTACTGTGTTACAAAATAATGTTTTTCAATTGCATATCAGTGTTAACATTCCGCTGTAATTTAAACAACCTTATACTCACCTGCCAGAAACTGTAGTTAATATTGCTATATTCTGGGATGTTGCCCATTCCCCCCCCCCCCCCCC
>NW_015386415.1:424489-485313 GCF_001527695.2 Protobothrops mucrosquamatus
CATAGTTGTGACTGAAAAGGGAGAAAGATGACTAGATGAGATTAAGAGGACATCTTTGAGTGTCCTCTGGAGCTGTTCCACACCTCGGGAGGGAGGGAGGGAGGGAGGGAGTCAGTCGGCAGCTCTTGCTCTGGGAGGCTATGAAGTCTTGCAGCAAGAGGTGTTCCGGAAGTGAGTCACACTGTTGTGATGCCTGTTTGTGTAGCAAACATGTGTCACGTTCCAAAATTAAATGGCTGCGATGATCTCAAGGGTGGTGAGATTTTAATCTCAGGCAGGAAGTGAAGCCAGGCGATCCTACCTGTGTGTACCTGCCCTGTGAGCTGATGCTGAAGTCTGCAGAGAGAAAGAGAGAGAGAGAGAGAATGAGAGAGAGAGAGAGAGAATGAGAGAGAGAGAGAGAGAGAGATGTCTGTCCCTCCTCTGCAAAGTGAAGAGTCGAGCAGGAGCCCCAAGGACTCAAGAGGCCCGGGGGGGGGAGGGGCAAGGGGTCTTCTCACCGATTTCACCAAGTCATTTTTCTCCAGAGTTCTTTGTCCATTGAGGTCAGAGGCCAGGGAACAGGGGTATCCGGGGAAAACCAAAAGTCTGAAACAACTCTTAGCTTTAGGTCACAAGATCATTTTAATGCCTGGAAGATCCACTTGACCATTTCAGCTATTTGAGTGGGGGGCATATCCTTTCAAAAGGCTTCCAATCCCCAGCCACCCACTCCCGGAACTGAACAGGAACTACACGGTGGCTGCAGTTTGTTGGGATCTTTGGCTGGTAGGATGATTTTTATTTTGCTTTCTTTGTGATATGATCAACAAAAAGGTACTGCAGTACACAGCAGTCCGTGCCCTGCTCCAGGAGCCTATGGAAAGAAGGCCACTCAGAGAGGTGGACGAATAGCTGCTATCGGGGTGACCAGCTTTGCAGCCAGGCTCTGCAGCGTGGCCCACAGCAAGTGAGCACAGAGCCTGGCCAAAGATCGGGATGAAGGAGTGGGGAGATGACATGTAAGCAAGCACTTCATTTCCTAAAACGTCAAGCGTGGGGATCAGGCAACAGCAGCTGCCAAGCTAGCGATGACCTCCCATCGGCTCCTGGGACGACCTGGCCCTGTTCCTCGGCAGGAGCAGAGCTGGGCACAGTGGGCCCATCGTCCTGGAGAGCCTGTCTCTCCCACCTGTCAGGCAGCTGTCAATATTGATGAGAGCCGGGACAGCCGGTTTGGCCAGTTGTGCTCAGGAGCAGCACTGCCTGTTTTCATTGCAGTGTGCAGCTGTTTTCCCTTTTGAGAGGAGGACCCGTGAGGTGCTGAGCCAGCCGTGATTCACCAAGGTGTTTCCTTTTGAAGGGATAATGACACAGGAGCGAGTTTTGGTTTCCTGCCTTTATTTATTTATAAGTCTTGACCAACATCCCTCCCACCAGATCAGCCCACTGGTGACGTGGCTGTCCTGCCCCAGTGAGCCAACACGAAGGCAGGCAGGGAGTGGCCCTGGGCTCCTGAGGCCCTTCAGGGGGGAGGCCAGGTACTTCCCAAGAGGAAGTTGGGGGGCCCCAACACTTGCCGCCCTCAAGGCCCTTGTGCCCTCGGGGACATGCGCTTGCTCCACATGGCCTCCCAGAGCCGTTATCCCTCCACAGAGGCCCCCAACCAGGTCCTCCTCCACCGTCCCCTGAGAGATTAATGTGCCATGGTGATTACCACCATTACTACTGCGACAACTAATGTTACTATTGAGTAACCCCTGGAAGGAAATAGGCTCTGAAGCCATCTCCTCACACGTAAGGTTTGGCCACTTACACAACTGCAGCTCTCTTTGTTGTGTGCTGCCGAGTCACTTGCAAGATGGGTGGCCATCTAAAGTTGAGAAGGAGAGAGAGATCATCCCTCCTCCATGCTGGGCCTCTTGCTGCCTTGGTCGGCCAGAAAGGGACTGTGCCAGAGAGTCAAGCAAGGCACCGGACCGTGGCTACTGCCCCCCTGGAGCTAGGGGAAAGCGGCCACAGGGCTGGGGCCTCCTTCGCATGCCAAGCCCAAGAGATGCCATGGGGAAGCCCCAGTGCGGGACGTGGGACTGATAGCTCCTTGTCCCTGAGTGGAGGGAGACATGAACCTCCATGAGGCTCTTGAAGCTGAGAGCTCGCTGGGGCCTTTGGTGGTTGTACCCCATCCTTTGGGGGAACCACCTGAGCTGGTGCCAGCCCTGGCAGTAGAACCCACCCCCAGCCCCAAATGAAGAGGAAGGCAGTTCAGCTTCGATGCTTTTCATGGCCCACTGATCCCACACTGTCTGCCGCAGGGGAGCCTGGACAGTTGGCCTGGCAAAGCCCGCAACTTCTTTCTGCTCTGAACTTTTGTAGAGTCTGGTCTGGAGGAGAACCGGGAGGCGCTTCGCAGACGATCCTGAAAAGGTTAATGGACTGGATTCTCTTGGGCAGCATTCTTCACCTTGGTAGGTTGAAGACGGATGGACTTTGATACCCAGAGTTCCCCGGCATCATTTTCATAGCGTGGTCACTAAAGTCACAATTGGGCTGGAGCTGAGAGCCAAACACCATCAAGGGGATGGCCACATCCACACAATCAAAACCCTTCTTCCTTTTTTTAATGAGTAATGCAAGTAAAAAGCACGGCTGCCATCTTGATTCTATTTTGACTGCACACCCCACAGATGCCCCTTGGAGCTGGGATGGGTAACCAGCAGCCCAGGTCGCTATGGGGCCTCTGTGTACTTTGTGTGCACCCCCTGGAATCCCAAATCACCACAACCACTACAAATTAGCACTACAAATTAGTTTCCGCCATCTTGAAGCAAGAACTCCCCTAATAGGATTTGCGTGGCAAAAACACCCCAGGGCCCACCCGGGAGGTCCAAGCAGAGAACGCCCTGCACGGCGTTTGCACCTTGTGGGCCCTCCGCCCTCCCGTTGGCCGCCCAGCCAGCCCTACTGAGCTCTACCCGGGGCTCACGGAAGACCAGGATGCCGCGGAAGGGCCCCGGGCTCCCAGGCCCCTCTGGCGCAGCCTTCTTTGGACGGGAGAGATTCGGGGGGCGGGGGGGGCTCAGCAGCTGCCGCTCCTCTTTCTCCTGTCGCCGAGAGGAGCCCCGCCGTGGAGGGGCCGGGAGGTTAAACACGCTCGTCCCGAACCAGCTCCAAGCACAAAGCGTCCTGCCCCCCCCCCCAACTCCCGGGCTCCCGTCTCCCCGCAAAGGGCCGCTTTCAGCAGATTCCGGCTCTCCCCCTCCGGTGTCCCCGCCTGCCCTCCGCGTCCCTTCCTGACCCTCCTCGTGACTCGAGGCCAGAGGTTTGTGATTTTGGTTTCTTGCCCAGATGAGCTCGGGCTTCTGTCCCAGCTTGCACCCTCTTTCGGGGGGGGGGGGGTGAGGGGGGTTGCTTCAGCCTGTCTTCCCCCGGGTTTCTGTTTTGAGCATTGCAACCGCCTGACTCACCGCCTGGTCTCCAGGGAAGCTCAGCGCGAGGCGCCCCGGGCCCCGGGCAGGGATGGGCCGCGGCTGCTTCCTCGTCCCCGGGCCCCCCCCGCCGCCCCCCCCGCCTTCAACCTTCAGGCGCGTCTGCTGGCCGTTTGCGCGCCCCCCGCCCCCATTTCAGAAAAGGGCACCCAATTTCTAGGGGCCGGTCTGGAGAAGGGGGAGCGCCCCTTCCGGAGCAGACTGAAGGGGGGGCGCCACGCGCGCACACCGGCCTCTCGCGACACGCTGAAAGCCCCAAAGCGGCCTGCCAGACCCCGCAGCACCACGGCGGGAGCGCCCGACAGGCCCGGGCGCCCCTCGGGGTCAGCCGGAAAGAGGCGCGTCCAGACGCTCGCCCGGCCTTGCCGCGGCTCCCCGCCCGGGAACGACGCCGGCCCGCTGCAGGTTCCGAACGAGCAGCGGAGCTTTTGGGCCGGAGGGCGGCCCCTCAGCCTCCCCCGCGCCCGAGAGGGCAGCCGGCCCCCCGCCCCGTCCAAGAGGGTCGCCCGCGGACCGGCCTTCCCGGGCGCCCTCTCCGCCCAGGCAGAGCAGCCCGGAGGCCCGCCGTGCCCGGCCGCGCCTGCTCCCCGCTGGAAAAATCCATGTAAAATTCTTCGTGAAAAGAAAGCGCATCAAGGCATTATGTGTGAAGATTGTTTGCGAAAACCGTGCAAACTGGGCAAAACAAGTTAGGAGTCACATTTCTCCCCCCATTTCAAGCTTAATGAGTTCGCTAAAAAGAATCTAAGCAAGAGAAACCTTGAAGCGCCCCCCCAAATGACTGTCTGAGACCAAGCGGAGGCCGGCCCTTCTCTGAGCGGAGAATCCAACTTGGGGTCTTCTCTTGGGGGGCTGCAGGCTCCCCTGTGGATGGGAGCCCCGCCTGCATGGCAGGAGAAGTTGCAGGGGCTGCTTCCGATGCCAAGGGAGGGTCGCCCGCCCGTCTTCCTCTCCTCCCTGCGGCTGCTAAGCAGGGCACGGCCACGTGTGGAAGAGCAACCCGAGCAGGGTAGATCGGCTTCTCAATTAGGATGCTCTCTGGGGCAGTCAGTTCCATCGTTCCAAGCATCATCCTGGAGGTGTAGGATGGGAGGTGGAGTCCAACACATCTGAAGTATACTGGCTTGAGAATGGCCAGGCCAAGTGGGGGGCTAGGAGGAGGCCAACGTAGACCCAAGGCCCTGCCTCAGCAAGGGCATGTTGTTGCTGACACCTTCTCTGCTGAGCCAACTTAAAGAGCTATTGTGGAAATCAACTGTAAGGAAGAGGAGAATTATATACGATATAAAAAGATGCTGCAGCCCCAAAAAATACAGAGAAGAGCAACAAAGATGATAAAGATTCTGGAGCCGAAACCATATTTTAAATGGTTAAGGGAACTAGATATGTCTAGCTAAAGAGAAGGATCAAGGGTGATATGATAGTAGGCTTGCAATATTTGAGGGCCTGTCACAGAGAAGAAGGGATCAACTTACTTGCCAAAGCACCTGAGGGCAGGACAAAAAAATAATGTGTAAAAGATCATGAAACAGAGATCTAAGCTAGAGTTAAAGAGTAATTTCCTGACAGTGAGAATAATTAATCAGTGGAAGGGCTTGCCACCCAGCGCTGTGGGTGCTCCCTCACGAGAAGTTTTCAAGAAAAAATTGGACAACCATTTGTCCAGGATGTCGTAGGGTCAGCTGCCTTGAGTAGGGGGCATGATTGGAAGACCTCCAAGGTTCCTTCCAGCCCTGCGATGCTATGGTTCTAAGTGATTAGGGCCTGAGTTGTGCAAACTACCTTAAACCTCCAAAGTAGTGCTACTCAACCTTGGCCTGCTGGCTCTGGAGTCTGGGAGTTGAAAACCACATTTTAAAGTTGCCAAGTTGAGAAATTCTGCTCTGGAGGACCTGTCTTCCCCAGCCCTCCGCCAACTTCAAAGGAAGCTGGAGGAAGCCAAGGCAGGCAGGCGGAGTGTCACGTTTCAAGGGAATTCCAGACAGGTGACTCAACAGTTTTGTGATCACAAGGAAGTGTGATCTCAGGGTTCAGATGGGTGCAAAAACCAGCTGATTCTTCCTAACTGAAAAACATTCTTCCCCTCTGAACATCAGGCAGAATCTAACGGCAACTTTAACACATTTGATGGAATCTGTTGGTTGGAAAAGATGCTATCACACTCCTGGTTTTTGACCTGATTCCTTTTGCACAATTGAAATCAGCAAAGCCCAAAGAAGGTCCTAGAAACAGATTGCTGTTACAGGAAAGCTGATTCCAGGTATTGAAACAGTAATTGATAGAGGAAGTTCTCTGGAACCATCTTGTGACATCACAGCCATTGCAAGAAATGTTTTGCTTTTGTTTAACTCACTTCCTTCCTCCTGACCATAAAGGGTGTTGCATCATACCCTGCTCAAGGAAAAACTGAATAATATTTTTAACTGATGAGTTGGGCTGTTTCTCACACTTTCCCAAGGAATTCTGCAACCAAGCCTTGGTGGAGGCTTTTAGAAACCTATTGTGACATATATTTACCATTGTGGAATATTTAATCAACCTATAGCCTCCGCTTCTATAAACATTTTTTTTTTATTTATAGGTCTGGGTCTAAACAAAGTTGATTACCTAAGCAGAAAGGCAGCACTCTTGGGAAGAGAGACGGAGAGAGATGATCTGGAAGAAATCGTACACAAGACTCCTTCTGAAGGCTCATTTTACATTATCTACATTTAAACAATTGCAGAGTACATTATCTTTTTATCTCCAGGTTTAATTGGATGACAGAGATTTTACTTTTCAGAATGACCCATTTAATATTTGGGGATAGGCCAAGTTGGAGCTTGCAACAAATGATTAAAACACCCTTTAGGCTTTATGCTGAACTTCCACAGCTTTTAAGGTGGCCTCACACAAAGGGGAAAGTGGGTGGCCCTGACCACCAGCCACGGCAGAAACAAGCTTCCTTGGCATTTGCCAGCTCTGGAGGGCTATTTCTGCCTGGTGAAATCCCTTTTCTACATCCTCGTTAAAGCTAAGCAAATGTGGCTTTGCTTTGTTCCTAATGGCACGGAGGCTTCATAAGTCATAGAATCCCAGAGAGGAAGGGACCACTGAGGCCCTTTGGACCACCCATGGCCATCACCTGCGCAGAAACGTCATAACAGTGAGGACACAGTGGAACAGCTGGCCCCCAGAAATCACGGGTGCTCCACCTCTGGAGGTTTGTAATAAGAGACTGGACAGTCACTTGTCTGAGATGGTATAGGTTCTCCTGCTTGAGCAGGGGGCTGGACTAGAAGACCTCCAAGGTCCCTTCCAGCTCTATTCTATTCTTTCCCTGGACTCTGTCCTCCTGTAATTAAATGCATTATTCCTCAATTTTGTGAGGGTGGAGAAAAGGTCTCTTCAGGTTGTTGGAAACTGCTCTTCAGTCCCACCTGAGGTTTTCTTCCTCCAGGGCCAGGTGGGGCCGGTGCCCTCAGCTTCTCCTCCTCCGCCTTGGTTCCAGAGGCCCCTGATCAGCTGCACTGCGCTTCTCTGCATCAGAACCGGATACCTGAGGTGGGTCTAAGGAAGACAGAGGCTCAGCTGTTTCTTTGTGTCAGATTTTATTAGAGATGTTTTCCTTTCACTTTCCAGTCAGATGGGGTGGAATATCCTCTGCTGCAGGGTTTTTGGAGATAGTTTTGCCCCAGGGGACTATATTTTGTATTTATTTTTAAATGCTTAATGAAGATTAATGGATGGTGTTAACCGCCTAGCAGGGCATGAAAGACTGTGAGCCTTCACTTATGAAAAATTGGCTGTGAAAGGATAAAATGTATGGGATGTTATTTGATGAGAGCTTTCTCTATCGGGGAAAAAAACATACCTCCAAATCTGGCAGGCAGTCCACATTTCAGAAATTCACGGTGCCCTTTTTGCCTTCGTCAAATTATCTCAAACATTAAACTGGTGGCGTCATTTGGGCAGCGTCCCTGTGCCAGGCAAGCCTCCCCTTTACAGGGGCCGAGAGGAGAGTTCTGGAGCCTTTCCCCATTTCTTCAGAATGTCAGGGAATGGGAGAGAGCCAAGCCGGCATTGTCTTTTCCTTCATTCCCTCGGATCCCCCCTCCGCCTGCCCGCCCTGGCCGTCCGTTCCTGGCTTCGGCCCCACAAGGAGCGGAAGGGCGGCCGCTGGGCTTGAAAAGGCGGCTTAGAGCACCCCTTGCTGGGCAGCTGAGCAGAGCAGGGAAAACTGGAGGCTGCCCTCGTCTGAAGGAGGAAGACACGGAGAGATTCAGAACGCAGAGAGTCAGTTTCAGGGGAAGGAAATCCCTGGGTGGGGGAGTCTTTGTGCCTTAGGTTGAAAATGTTCCGTTAAGACATTTCAAAACACTTGCTCACAATGAACCACGTCTTAGCTTTATTTAAATTTCTACTTTGTCCCATCCCAGATGTGCATGAATAAGTCACAGAAATCCAGAATGAATTTAGCACAGAATTTGCACAAAGCCTTCCATGAAAGAATCCTTCATCTGGTTAAATGGCACCACACTGCACCAATGACGAAAGGACGTCCCCTCATCCTCCAGCAAGAGCTGGAAAAGGAATTAGATAAAAATCCTTTAGGAAAGGACAAAGAAGGAAAAGACCTGAAGGGGGGGCCTTGAAAAGGGGGAAGGGATTCGGCTACTGCCTGATGGTGTCCCGAGGAGATCGGTGATCAGAGCAGCCGTGGATCGCATGGGCTTCTCAGGCCTAAGGAATGGCGGCTGTTCACACAACGTTGCAAGTGTGGAGCTGGAGGCTTCCTTCGCCTGGCTGGGTCCCCAGAAGCAGCCCGGAAGCCCCGTCTTTGCTGGAGGCTCTGGCGCTAAAGTAGATGGGCCAGTTGCCAAGATTTCCCTAAGCCAGGCTATTTTTTCCCTTCCGATAAACCTGGTCTGGTCTGGGAGAATTTGTTTTTCTTGGTCGGGAGGCTCCCGGTCGCCTGGCGCGAGTATTGGGGCTCCGAGGAAAGGCTGTTTGAGGGATGGGGGGAAATAACAAACAGGCAGAAATCCTACCCCTTGATTTAATTTAACATTTCCATTGTAATTAAATTTAAACAATCTTTATAACATTTCTTCCATTAACATTGTGAAAGGGAGAAATTTGAATATAAATATGATTTGACAAGATCCATAAAAATATAACTGAATTGCCATTGATTTTTTTTTTCAGTTACGGCTACAATGACCAAGCACCCTTTACTATAAAGGACAGCCTTTTATTTCAGAACACTCTGCTTTCATTGTGTTTTTTTTCCAAAAACTCCCATTTGTCCTTTCTTTGGCTCATTTCCCTTTTACTGTAAAAATGGTACCACTTAATCACAGTGTGATTACAGAAATCGTTTTTAATATTTTGTTTCCTACCATTTCCTAGCACTTTTTAGACTATTTGTTTTGTAAAGTTTTCCCTAGTTTTGCTCTTGAATTTTCCTTTGTAGAACAAAGGAAATTAAAATGAACAATTAAAATGTGTATCCTTATGAATCTCTTTCAGTTTTGCCTCTTTGTCCAGGTTGTCTTTTATTTTTTTCTAAGAAAATATACTGTAATTATAGCAGTAGCCCAAGGATTCCTCTGGAAGAAGTACGGGTTTCCCTAAAGTCCTTCAGGACCAACAAGTCTGCACTCCTTTTTCTTCGCTTTAGTTTGCCTAGAACTCTGTCTATAGGTGACGAGCAATAAATAAATCTGCTTAGAAGTATTGGAAGGCCTTTTTTGGTTTTTGGAGACTGACAGCCTACTTTCCCAATTAGGATTGGTAGATTATTGATAATAGGATCATTCGGTTAATTGGTTATTTTTTAAATCAAATTGTATAAGGAAAATAAATGTTGCTGCTAGTTTTTGTCATGTTAGGCTTGTTTGGTTAGTTATGGATGTTGTTCCTTGGAAGACATCTGGAACTTAGAAGTGGAATAGAGTTGTTGTGTTTTTTACTATTAGGGTTATGGTTCTAAGTGTTGCTGCAGTGCAATTTATTCTGATTTTGGAGTGAGAGGTCTCCAAAGACATTTATTGCTGCTGCAAAATATTGATTTTTAGACAGCCTCCAAAACAGCCCTAACAGGCTTTACTGAAATACACAAGGGCAATGTCATATTTAGCATGAAGATTTTTTTACTTTTTGCTTGTAAAAGGTGTGGCATACAGTATATAATTGTTTCCCATCTCTTTGTTAGCATAAACAGCAAAAAAGGCACAAATGGATCTTGGTTAAAAGAAGTACAGTGTTGCTTTTGATCCCCTGTGCTGTCCTTTCAGCAGAGATCAGCGACTGCAAGGAGCTGGGATGTTCCCTCCCTATTGGAAAGCCACGAAATGCAGAACCGGCTTCTCCATTTATTCTAAGCAAACTGAAGCAATTTCATTTGCCCAAAGCAAATGTGCATCTTTCCAGCAAATTAGAAAGTTAGTGAAAGCAGCTGCAGGGACCACCAGTAAAATATCTGGATTGCAGCGAAGTTGGAAGACAATCAGAAGCTCCTCATTCGTGTGACATAGCCGTCTGCCAGGCTAGACACTTCTCACTGCAGCCTCCTGTCTGGAGAGACGGCAGAGTTTGGGACAGGAAGGTTCACGAGGCTCCTTGTCCTGAGCGCTGGACGTCCCAATAGAAAAAGGGTGCTGGGCATCTCTGACCTACTGCAGCCCTTCAGAGCCCCACTCAGAGCAGGAGTTGGAACCGGGGACGGCAAGTCTCCCTTGGAATGCTTGGAGAGGCCCAAGGCTGTGCAGGCAAACCCAGAGAAGGGCTGCGAGGGAGGAGGTCGCCCCACCCCTCCTCACACCTGGAAGGGAGGGAATTAAGGAGAAGCTGTGGGGAGTTAGTCTTTGCCAGGAACAGTTGTTTGTTTTGGCTTACACACCCTGGCTTTGACGCGTGCCTTTCGACTTGCCTTGAGAACTGCCTTTTGTGTTGTGCCTTGCCTTTGCTTTGTGGACTCGCTTAACCGGATGGACTGGACTTGGGACCTTGGACCTTTCCCCTGTGAGCGGGCTCCTACTCTGGGGGCTTCCTTTGTCCTATGGGGGCTGTTGTTTGGGGGACTGAGGGTGGCTCCCTTCAGGGCAGCTTGAGGGTGGAGTCGGAGGGACTTTCCTTGGAACATTTACTTCTCAGAGCAACAAAGGCTCTCTAAAGACTTGCCTTGCTTGACGACCTGGGTCATAACATTGCCTAGGAATTACTCCACCTACAAGTAAGGACATGTACCTGGGGGCAAACAATGGCAAATATAGACACGCAGGTTTTTACGAGTTTTTATATTCATGCTAAGGCTCTTCTTGTTCACTTGTCATCCCCACCACAAGGCAAGAAGGCAAATGCTTTCTGGCATGGTGAGTGTTGGTATATTTCAGGTGGAAAAGAACAGTAAGTGCTCTTTAAAATTATCTAGAGGAGAAACATGAATGGAAGATCATAAACACATCAGAATGGAAATTCTGTCAATCATTTTCCATGTCATTTGTTTTCTGTTTTGTAATTCGTTTTGCACTGAAATTTTATAGAGGTTGGGTTTTCATAAGAACATAACCGGCTTCTTGCTTAAGGGACTGGATGGACCTCCTGACCCAGCAGTTTTTTCCCACAACCAGGAAGAGCAGCAGATTTTAATAGTGCCAGGGTGAGGGTATGCGGGGGGGCGGCGGCGCAGGGAAACGGAGGAAGCTCCCTGCTGGCCAACATTCTCACCACAGCAGGACCAAGCCAGGCGCTGAACTGGATGGAGCCCAGGCGAGGATCGCTCCGTGAGATCTGAGCTGTTCCAGGCGTTTAAAAATCAAAAGAAATCTAAATACTGTTCCAGTATGTGAGAGGCTGCCACAAAGAAGAGGGCGCCACGTGATTCTCTGGGGCACCGGAGGGCAGGACAAGAGACCATGGTTGGAAGCTGATCAAAGAGAGAAGCAACCTGGAACGAAGGAGAAACGTCCTGACAGTGAACAGCTGGCCTCCAGAAATTGTGGGCGCTCCATCACTGGAGATTTTTAAGGGGAGGCTGGACATTCACCTGTCTGAGATGGTCTAGGTTCTCCTGCTTGAGCAGGGGGCTGGACTAGAAGGCCTCCAAGGTCCCCTCCAGCTTCTATTATTTTATTCTATTCTATTATTAATTATTCTATTCTTCAATTATACTAGGTGCTGAATTCTGACCCACGATCACACCACTGGTAGAAAGTAAATGTACTTATAGTATCACCTGTTGAACTTCTAGCAGCTGCCAACAGCACAGGATTATGAACACCCGGCTCTTCCTCCCCCCCCCCCCCGTTGTCTTTTTAAAGAGCCCATTCAGGGACTGAATTGTAAGGGAATGGATTCACTTTCTTTTATATGCATGACTAATCTCACAACATTGCCATGGCCTTAAATTAATTTATTTTAAATATATACTGTAAAATAGGCCAGTAAAGAGATCGTAGCAGCCAGCCAGCCAGCCCTTGGAACTGCTGGGACGACGGCCGTCTCAGGGAGAAAGGAGGGACAGGAGTTGGCCGGGGCACTCTGGGTGTGCTGGAGCCGCCAGCCGGCCTGGGGATTCAGGGAGGACTAATTCCACCATCTGACTCGGCTGGGGGGGGGGCTGTTTGCAAGAGAGGCCCGAGTGAGAAGCTCCTGGAGAGCAGAGGGTGGGCAGCGAAGTCACGTGAAACTGCGGCTCTTCCGGCCGGTGGCTGGCAGGGAGCAGGAGAGAGTGGCCGGCTACGAAACGGGCCTGTGCAGCTGTGCACACAAAGACAGAGGCGAGGGGCGCTCAGGGGAAGGTGAGGGTGGTGAGCGGCATGATCTCCAGGGCCTGATCCAGGGAAGGACGCTGCTCCTGGTAGTCGGCAGGGTGGCCGTTCCTGTAGTGGCCGTACTCAAATTTGATCCTCAGTTCGCCAATTTTGGACTGGGGCAGGATGTCCGGGATCCACTCAATGATGAAAGGCGTCGGTTCCTTTTGATCCGGGGATGTGTTACCTGAGAGGAGGAGAATGAGAGAAGCCACTTCCCAGGTCACCACAAGCCAGCTCTTCTGCCCCCCCCCCCCCCGTGCAAACTCACCAACTTTCAAGAAAGTTTTCAGTTCCAGGGGGCGAAGAACAGGCTGCTTCTCCAGGCGTCCGTAGGTCTCAGCAATGCTCTCCACCTCCACTTTGGGGCACCTGAAGGGCTCGTAGGTCCCATCCCGGTTCTGGATGAAGCTGCGGGTTATTTCCAGAGGCATCTGGAATGAGAGGGGATGAGCAGAAGAGATCCCGAGAAAACCCACCACCACCTTGTTGCAGAAGGAAACGTTCGTTCTGGAAGATGAACAGAGGAAATCTAGAAAGTTGAAAGCAAGCCCCAGCAAGGAAAGTGAGGCTTTTTAATTTCCTGGTCTAAAGCAACTAGAGGTGGTTGGAGAGACTCACTTCCATTGTTCACCTCTCAACAAACATGCCGGAGTCGTCGTCCTCTGCTCAGAAACGGAGAGCTCATAAGTCAGAAGGAGAAACGGGCCTTACCTCCACAGTATCAAAGATCTGCTTCACCTGCAAGATGTTGGTGATGTGCCACGTGTATTTAGAAAAGGTACCCAGAGGTAAGGCATCTTTGCGGACAAAAGCTAGAAACAAAAAAATTATTGGTGACGTATAATCATATATATATGTATATTTCTGGGCATTTTATGGTAGTAAGATTAAAAGTATTAACAATAATACATCATAAATAAAAGCAGGGCAAAGGCATACAAAACATCCCAAATAAAAACATCTGTCTAGTCATTATAAACTTGCATCCAAATCAGACAGGACCTACCAAAGGCCAGTGTAAGCCAAGTGGACTACTCTTTTGCCAAAAAGAGATGTGTGTGTGGAGGGAAGGTGTTGCAACAGGTAGCCCCCCTCCCAAATTTGCAAAGGGCTGCCTCTGGGGTTGCATGGGGGAGGAGAGTCCAGCATCCATAAGAATAGAATAGAATAGAATAGAATAGAATAGAATAGAATAGATATGAGAATGAATGGAATAGAATAGAATAGAATAGAATAGAATAGAATAGAATAGAATAGATATGAGAAT
This sequence comes from Protobothrops mucrosquamatus, assembly GCF_001527695.2. Taxonomy (NCBI): domain Eukaryota; kingdom Metazoa; phylum Chordata; class Lepidosauria; order Squamata; family Viperidae; genus Protobothrops; species Protobothrops mucrosquamatus. The sequence continues at coordinate 438,022 of NW_015386415.1, forward strand.
GAATAGAATAGAATAGAATAGAATAGAATAGAATAGAATAGGATAGGATAGGATAGGATAGGATAGGATATGAGAATAGAATAGAATAGAATAGAATAGAATAGAATAGATATGAGAATGAATGGAATAGAATAGGAAATCCCCCCCCCCCACATACACCAGGGACTTTCTCCCTGCCAGTCAAGCGCCCACCGGTCTCTGCAGAAACAGCCAGAGCAGCCTCTTCCATCAGCCCCAAACAGCGGCCAGCCAACACATCAAACCTGGTCTTAAAAGCAGCCATTGGGGAACACGGGTTCAAACGAGCACTATCACCTGTGTCACACCAAGTGCCAAGTGCTTGTGGGGGACAGGGCTGCCCCAGAAAAGGCAGCTCTGTTGAGCATGCCCATCGGCCGCAAGCCCAGTGCCCGCTCTCTGTGTCAGTCAAGCAAGGAAGGCAGCTTCGTCTCCCAGCAACCTCAAACCCCAATCTGTGGACTGAGCCAGCACCCGGGAACCGTCGGCAATTGCAGCTTCGCATGGGCAGGGGGCTCCTTGCCCAGCGGTGGGACTCAGCGAGGGGCAAGGAAGCAAAGGTGGAGGGTTCAAGTGCTCCACCTCCCCTGCACAAATGACACCAGCCGCAAAGCAGAGCGGCAGCCTTGGGCAGAGGCCTCAGGCTGGCTGAGTTTGTGCCCAGGCCCAGGAGAGGCTGAGTGTGGGCGCAGGGCCAGGGAAGGAGGGGGCAGCGAGGGGAAACACGCTCTGAAGAGCAGCACCTGTCGTGGAGTTGGGAAGCCGCATCTTGACGCTCCCAAGGCAGATTCGCTGCTGCAGAGCCTCGAAGAAGGCCTGCGGGACGTGGAAGACGAGGGGCTCCGGCTTGCCTGAGGGAGACACGCAAGGGCAGGAGGGGCAGGCGGTGATTAAGGGCGTCTCAGAAAGCAGACAGAACATAAACTGAAACAACAACAACAAAAGCGGAGGCGTCCAGGCTGACTCATAGGAAGGCCAGGGGGGGTCTGGCGAAAGCTTGTGTATTTTAAAAGCACCCCACTGACAAACAGCGTAAACAGCCTACAGACGGGAGAGGAAAGAAAATGCTCTTGAGGGACGGAAGGCCTGAGCCCCAGTTTTTTACAGGAAGGGAGGTTTCTTCCTTTCTCTGCTCCTTACGCAGACCTGGGCTCTGCCCTCTCTTCTCTGACCATTCCCCGGGCAGCCTCTCTCCAGCCCGCCTCCCAAGGTTTTCCCACCTAGCCATTCCCCCCGGGAAGGGGCTGCCACGGAAAACGCACCCTTCTGGCAACATTTTAAGGGAAGGAGGTAGGAGCGGTAGGCAAATGTGTCCTTAGGGAGAGGTCATCCTGCGAAGAACCTGGTCTGTGCCATATAGGAACGGTATAAAGGTAAGAAGCAGCATCTCAAATTGCACCCAGAAGTGCAGCTACCCTAACAGGGATGCAAAGTGAGCTAACCTGGAGACACCTGTCCATCACTGCCCCCTGCTGCTTTCTGGACCAGTTATGACTTCCAGGTGGCCTTTGGGAGCAGCAATCCAAATGGGGCCCTCCCGAGACGGTGCCCGGCTGCTGTGAGCAACCGCTGGCTGCTCCAGGAGAAGGGCTCGGTTTTCCTCTGTTCCCGACTGTCCTCCTCGGCTAATCAGCCTTCCAGGAGGCAAGGGGAGGCGGGTGTGGCTGGCAGGAAGGACTCACCGTCAAACTGGTAGTGCATGGCTTGGTGGATCCGCTCCGTGGCGCTGGCCAGCCACTCCAGGAAGGACAAGGCCACCTGCGACTCCTCCAGCACCTGACCGCCAGCTAAGCAAAAGGGAGGCAAGTTGCAGCCTCCTCGGAGTGCTTGTGGCCCCCCCCTTGGCCCCTCCGACTGCATCCTGTTGCAAAGAAACAGGCGCCTGCAAGGGAGGGCAGAAAGCCCCCCCCCCCAGCTACATTTTGAGTCTGAAATGGTCTTCCAGGCTGCATTTTATGGATTGACTGATTAGATTTTTATCCCAGCTCTTTATTTTGGGTCAACTGAAGGCAGAATACGTTCATGATGCTCCTGCCTCTTATTTTCCTCACAACCACCACCCTGTGAGGTGGGCTGGGTTGAGAGAGATGTGCTGGTGCCAAGCCACCCAGATGAATTTTGTGCCTAATGCAGGACTCAAACTCGGCTCTCTTGGTTTCTAACCCAGCACTTCCACCACTACACCTAGGTGGCACTCCAAAGTCTTCTGACCACCAAGAGGCAATACGGGATCAGATCCGTCCTTACTGGGACCTGCCAGACTGACTTGGCCAGATCCTGTTCTAAGGGGGGTCAAACCTTTTACCAGGAACCGGATCGTTTCATTTTCAGGTAACTAAAAGCTACATGAAAAGGACTGGGAGTTTGACCAAGTCGCTGGTCTCTTCTCTTCCGTTCTGGGGCCCCAAAGGCTGGTGGGAGGTAGACTCCCTCGCGTTCCACGTACCACCAACCCGCAGAAGTTTCAGTAGGAACACCATGCAGACGGGCCCTGGAAGTACGCTTAGCTCTGGCTGTTCTGTTCTTTGCCAGGGACATTTTAAAGCTAAATAAACCTGCTGTTTCTTCCTGTTCTTCTCATGTTTAAGTTCACAAGTGACGGTCTCCCTAATCTCAGCCCAAGTGAAGGGCCTTCTAAATAGCCTTGCCTAAGCTTGGGGGGGGCTTGTTGGGGTGGGGGCTCTGCGGCCTTGTGGTCTGGAAGGGAATGAACTCACTTTGCCTTTTCAGCGATGCAACGGATGCCTTCTTCAGTCCATTTTTCTGCTGCAAGGAGTTGTTTGCCAGATCTTGAGACAAGAGGGGGCTGCTGGCCTGCATGCCTGAAAGGCCAAATTGAACGCCTTCAGAATGGACAACCTTTCTCCCAGCCTCTTTCCGATAGTGGAACAATCATGACACAAAGGATGCTCCTAGAGAGCGCCTTCTCCAGAAATGGCAAAGGGAGAGAATTGTACGCTGCATTTATGAGAATGAAGGTGATCCCTTTTTAAAACTCAGACATGATTGCAAGAAACTCATGGGCTTTGATGTCACCTGGCAAAGGTGCCTTCGTTCAAGAGAACAAAAAACGAAGCAAGAATGACAACCAGGGGTTCTAAGAAAGATGAACAACTGGAACACATGTTTAAGTTTAAGCTTTTCTAATTCAGACTTGTTCATAGAGCAAGTCTCTTCCAGAATAACAGAATTGGAAGGGACCTTGGAGGTCTTTTAATCCAACCCCCTACTCAAGCAGGACCTCACTTACTGACTGCCTTGTTCAGTGACTGTTTGAAGTTACAACAGTGCTGAAAAAATAACTGCACCCAACTCCTGCATTCGCAGCCTCCCTCCGCCACTTGGTCGCCCTTGCAGCCAGTGTGCGTTCCCCCTGCCCTCCTCCCAGGGCAGGGTGACTGGAGAGGCGGGCGTTACGGGGCACACAAGGAGGAAAGCAGACTGGGAGCCACGCACCCACGCACTTCTTTGGATCACCCGCAGGCAGCCCTACATCACTCCCTTTACAGTTTTAATAGCAAGGATTCTTGTAGTTAGAACTCAGGGCTATATTTTTGTGTTAGCAATCTCCATAACTTTGATGCTATTCTGTCATGCTGTACCTTAAATATCTACTGGTAGTCCTTAACTTACAACTGTTCATTTAGTGACCATTCAAAGTTACGATGGCAATGAAAAAAGTGTCACAACCATTTTTCACACTTAGAACTGTTGCAGCCTCCCCGTGGTCACGTGATCAAAATTCAGACGCTTGGCAACTGACTCGTCTTTACGACGGTCGCAGTGTCCCAGGGTCACGGGACCCCCTTTTGCAACCTTCTGACAAGCAAAGTCAGTGGGGAAAGCTGGATTTATTCAACAACCTTCTTATGAACTTAACAGGTGCAGCAATTCACTTAAGAACTGGAAAGAAAGAGGCAAAACTCCCTTAACAACCGTCTTGCTTAGCAAAAGAAATTTTGGGCTCAGTGGTGGTAAGTTGAGGACTGCCAGTATTTCTTGAATGATTGCGATTTCATATTTCATGCTAGTTTATGAGTGGAATAAGGACTGAGGACAAATAAGGAAGGAGCTCCCGTCCGCATCACAGGCCTTAACAGTGTTAAGGTGGGTCAATTCCCAGAACTCCCCAGCCAGCAAACTCTGGAGTTGAACTCCACACGTCTTGACGGGTTCAGAAACTCCTGTTCTAGCATGTCAACACGGAACCCAGATCCGCCCAGAAAATGAGCCAACATTGAAGCTTCTCACCCAGCCCTTCGTCCTTCTTCTTGCGCTTCGCTTTGGAGGCCGCAGAGTCTCCCGAGGGCAGAGGGGATTCTGGCTGGCAAGCAAGCGGAGCTCTTGCCGGGGATTGCAAACCTGCAAGTGGGAAAGAAAAAGGGCCGCTTAGGAGCCTCCCCGTTTCTTGGAAGAGCCTGGGGCCAGCCACAGCGCCGTAACCAGGGAGCGCCCTCGCTCAGACCGGCCTGAGGGGCGGCTTTTGCTCCCGCCACCCACCAAAAGCCAGGCCTGCCTGGGCCGTTCTGCTGCCCACTAATCAGTGCTGAAGCTCAGGAGGCTGGAGGGGGCCAGAAGGTCTCCTCCCCCACCCCCCAGCGGCTGCTCCGTCCTCTGTGCATACCCACCGCCAGGCTCATCGCTGAGGAAATCCGCAAACTCCTGGGCTAAAGCCTCGTCGCTGGCGAAGGCACAGATGCAGGCAAAGAAATGGATGCATCTCTGGCTGCCCTCTTCCGTGGCAGAGCCAGCCTTGCTGGCCCTCAAGGACTGGCAGGGGCAGAAAAAGCGGGGGCCCGCTAGGTGCTTGTGGCCAGACCTGGGAGCAAAAGTGATGTGGAGGTAGCCCAAGCTGTGCTTCGGGCCGGCCTTGCACTTGACCACCAGCACGTTCTTAGTGATCCTTTGCACCAGGGGCCCCGAGGGCTGGGTGGCCAGCTCCCAGAGGGTCTGCTTGGTCTGGGGCGAGGCCTGCATTGAGTTCAAGACGGAGCTCTTCAGCGTCAAGGGGGTGGCCTCTGCCTGGCAGCTCATAGCAAGCTTCAGGTGCTGGCACTGGTTTTCCACCACCCCTTGGGTTGCTGCCTTCAGACATGCTGGGAGGTAGCAGCGCCCAGAGCTGAGCTGGGTGAGGATGGTCCCGTCCACAGTCTGGATGGTGGTCTCCGAGACGCCCAGCTCCACAAAGCACCGATATTCAGGGCCCCTGTCCCTCTGCCGCACCGAGTAGATCTGGAGGTCTGAGCCGGTAATGATCTTGACGGCATCAATGCCAGCCGGCTTCCGTGAGCCGTAGCGGAAGACGGTGCCACAGGTCTTGTTTTTGCAGCTCAGCCCACGAGTGCCGTTGTAGGTGCCGCATCGGGGGCATTTCCTGATGCCTCTCAAGGTTGCTTTCCCCAGGTCTGATAAGAAAGCCGGGACTTTACTCCTCAGGGAGACGGAGTCCATCCTTCAGAGAACCTGGGCCAAAGAGGAGTGGGAAAGTTTGATTCAGTAGAAAAGCCCCGCCCAGGTCCTTGGGGGTCACTTCTGGGGTGGGTTTAAACTGTTTTCCTGGGAATATTTACCATCTCTGATTCTTGTCTGAGAAAAGCACCAGAAATGGACTGCAGAAATTAGTGGGCCAGCGAAATGCTGTGGTCATAGTATACTTAGATTTCAGTAAAGGGTTTGATAAAGTAGACCACAATCTGTTTCTTGGTAAGCTAAAAAAATGTGGGATAAACAACACTACCACCAGATGGGTTTGTAACTGGCTGACAAATCGTACTCAACATGTAGTCCTTAATGGAACTACATCCACATGGAGGGAAGTAAGCAGTGGGCTATTGCAAGGTTCTGTTTTAGGCCCAGCACTCTTATCTTCATAAACGATCTAGACCAGGGACTTGAAAGGGATCAAATTTGCAGATAAGCTGGCAGAGATAGCCAACATTCCAGAAGACAAGTTCAAGATCCAAAAAGTTCTTGACAGACTTGAACATTGGGCTCTATCTAACAAAATGAAATTCAACATAGATAAAAGTAAGTTTTTACACTTAGGCAAGAAAAATCAACTGCATAGGTGCAGACTAGGTCCCTTCCAACTCTACGATTCTATCATTCTATGAAATTCAGAGAGCAATTCTGGTGCCAAAAGTGGGAGATCTAAGGAGGACCGTAAGCAATAAACAAAAAGTACAACCAACTGGGGAATTATCCTAAAGCAGACATGTCAAACTCGCGACGTCACATGATGATGTACGACTTATCGGGACCGTTTTGCCATTGCCGGCCATGGGGTGGGCACGGCTTCTGTGTGATGCGTCTGGCCCGTGGGGCGGCAGTTTGACACCCCTGTCCTAAAGACAGTGACAGAACAGAGCTTATTTTAAAAGAGACCTTTCCCACTCCTTCAGTTTTACCATGGTTTGCGTAGGATAATTTCCTAAAGAGATTATAACCCACCAGCCAGATCCAATCGCCACACTCAGCACCTGAGACGGCCTACCTTTGTTCAGACCTCTGGCCTCCTTCAGTGGAAGAACAGAAAGTCTGCCTCCAAGATGCAAAGCAGGCACTTGGACTCCCACCCCCACCTGCTGCCGAGACTGGGTCTTCTGGCACAAAGAGCGGAGCTGACCACCCAGGGGAGAGTTGGTTTACAAAACTAGCCCAAGCACACTCAGCTCAGCCTGCTTCCCTCCACCTGGTAACCAGAAGAACAAAACTAGGGAGGTCAGAAAAAAAAGTCCTAGTTGGGCAGTGCTGACCAACTCCTTAGTGTGCCATCTCCTAAAATGGAGAGAACAACATTTATTCTTCAGTTATTCTTCAGAGGAGCTGGCTGAGCTGATCTGAGTTGCAGAAAGTGAAACCCAATACCTAAAGCAACAAGGAGAAGCTGAAAACATAGCCCCCCCCTCCCCCATCGTCTGATGACCCACCATTGCCTGGACAGTGTGGTTCACCAAGTGGTTCAACACCGAGCGGAGCGTCTGTGAGCAGCCAGCCTGAGCCAGAGCCAGTCCCAGCCCTGCAGGGGACGGGACAGGGCGGAATGTCAGGAATCCTCCTCAGGATTCTGGTGAGAATACAGATTGCCCGCCGTGGGGGTGTCACAATGAAGCCACTGCTGCTCTGAAGCCTCCGGCAGGCCCTGGGTGGGCAGGTTCCCCTCGACTCTCTCCCGTTCTCAAACCAGCAGGATCCGCTCCCTGACACTGGAAGGAGAAGACAAGGAAGCCTCTTCCCCTTGAGAGCAGCCCTGAAGAGGAGTCAGTGTCAAAATCTGAGCAAAGGCTTTTGTAAAGGGAGGATCAAAACCTCAGGTAGTTTTGGTGAATGATTAGGGCTATCTAGTGTGGCGTGTGTGTGATTTTTGTGGCTGATTTCCATGCTGAAGGAAGCTGCAAGTGTGAAACTGGGCGCAGCAATGGCATCAAGCAAGTGGAGTGGGCAGGATGAACCCCGTCAGCTTTTGTAGGGCGTTTTCAAGTGCAAAATGAGTGTCTGACTCCCTGAGCGAAAGGATTCCTTCTTGGTGGACGTGTGTTAAAGCAAAGAGATATTGGACAAAAATACATACTTGGCTAGAAAAGATGTTGGGAAAACATATAGATTTTAAACTTGAACTTTTTTTTATTAGATATAATGCCAGAAAAGCTTGACAAACAAAGTATATACTTGATTTTACATGTGATAACAGCGGCAAGAATCATATTCGCACAATATTGGAAAAATGAAGAAATACCACCAGAGGAAGAAATAATTTAAAAAATACTAGATTGTGCGGAAATAGACAGACTTACTCTGAAGTTGAGAGAAAAAAAAAGAAACAGAATACTTTCAAACTTGGGACTTATTTTATCAATAGCTGGAGAAAAGAATAAGGGATTAGGAATTCAATTTGTATTAGTGAATGATAAACTCAGACAACACGTTTGTTGAATTGTATTAAAAAATCAATATTTTTTTTTAAAAAAGGAATCCCCATTTATCTGCACACAGCATCATACAGGCCAATTGCCAAAGAATAGGAAGAGGAGGAGGAGGGGTGTGTGTGGCTGGAGGGCAATAAGTCAAGTCCTGCTCTTAGGCAGGAAAAATCAAATGCAGATCTAGAATAGGAAATAACTGGCTCAACAGCAGTAAATAGGGAGGCATCCTGGACAACCACTTAAATATGAGCCAGCCATGTGCGGCAGCTGCCAAAAAGGCCAATGCAGTTCTAGGCTGCATTAACAGAAGGATAGAATCAAGTGTTTTGTATTGCACTGATAAGACCACACTTGGAATATTGAGTCTAGTTCTGGTTACAACGCAATACAAAAAAGATGTTGAGGCTCTGGAAAGAGTGCAGAGAAGAGCAACAAAGATGATTAGGGGCTGGGAAGCTAAAACGTATGATGAACAATGCAGAAATTAGGTATTTAGGCGTGAGCTTAAATGGACTCCAGAAGATGGTAGAGGACAGGAAGGCCGAGAGCAGGGGTAGGCAACCTCGGCTCTTTTATGACTCATGGACTTCAACTCCCAGAATTCCCGAGTCAGCATAGCTGACTCGGGAATTCTGGGAGTTGAAGTCCATGAGTCATAAAAGAGCCGAGGTTGCCTACCCCTGGCCCAGAGGAACGTTGTCCATGGGGTCGCGATGGGTGGGACACGACTGCGCAACTAACAACAAAAAATCTAGCAAAGAGAAGGGCTGTTTTCCAATACTTGAGCAGGGGGTTGGACTAGAAGACCTTCAAGTTTCCCTCCATCTCTGTCATTATATGAGACTTCTAAAATACTGAATGCAGTACTTTAAGTAGAAAATACAGCAGACTTGTTTTAACAAGCACCCGGTGTCCCTTAATGAGCTCTTGGATTCGTATGGGCCTTTGGGACCCCGTCTCCTCTGAAAGAAGAAAAGGGTCGCCCTTCACTTTCCAGGAGAAACGACAGTGAGAGCAGCTCCCCTCCTCCAGTCACTGGGGGGGGGGGGAGAGAAAGGGGAGACGGGCCGGCCGCGGGACTGGCGGGGTTCCTGGCCTCCTGCCTTGGGCTACTGGACGCCCCCGCGGTCCCTTCCAGCCCCGGGGGTTTTGTGCTCCGGGTCCTTCTCCTCGGGAGGGATCCATTCCCGAGGGAAACGGCAGCGTCTGGACGGCGGTCTCTCCAGCGGGAGACGCCTCGCTCGTCTCGGCCCGAGCTCCAGCCGCAGCCCTTCCCAGCCGAGCGGACTTCAACTCCCACAATCCCACAGCCGGCGCGGCCACCGATGAGGATTCTGGGAGCTGGAGTTTCCCGGCCTGGAAGCGGCCACGGCTGGCAAATGCGGGCCTAGGCGACGGGAAGGCTGGTCCGCGCCAGGCCCTTCGGGAAGCCCCGTAGCCCTCCAGGTCGCGCGGCCTCCCTCGTGCGGAGCGAGAAGGGCCTGACCAAACCGGGACGCCTCGGAGGAGCCTCGAGCTCCGCGCTTCGTGTCCGGGCCCGCGCGCGTTCCTGGCTGGCCGTGACCCGAATTCAGCCATTCTCCCGCTGGGTTATTATAAAATGGGTGGACTTCAGCTCCCAGAATGCCCTCGTCGGCATCGTCCCCGCTGAGAGTCCTGGGAAGTGGAGTCCACACACCCGGAAGCCGCTCCGACGGCCCCGCTCCGCCCGCCCGCCTCTGACGTCACGCGCTACCGCCGCTCTCCCTGGCAACCCGGGACCGCCAGAAGGCCGCGCGTCGTCATTTCCTGCCCCCGTCCCGGGTCCCTCCGCGTCGCCTTTACCTGGCGGCTCCCCCCCCAGCGTCCCAGGCCGGCGGCCGGCGAGGAAAGGCGGCGAGCGGCCTCCGCGATGGCTTCTTACAAACGGCTCGCGAAATCCGTCTGTAACGAAGCTTCTCATTGGCCGGGCCGGGGCGCGCGAAGCACCACGGGAGACCGAGTCCGGGCCCCGCTCCTCCGGAAGAGGCACGTGGCGCCCGGCAGCCCCGCATCCTGGGGGAAAAGCGGCCCTCTAGGCGAGGCCGCTCCACTCTCCGGGGGCAGCCCCCGACGGCCTCGCGGCGAACGCTCCGCTACCGGTTCTGCCGCCAACCTCTTTCCCCCAAAGCAAGTTTGGAATAGCTAAAAACAAAAACCATTTAAAATATACAAGGGTAAATGCGAGCTCACATCTTTTATTAACATCTTAATGGCTTTCAAAAGTCAGGGCTTCTGGAGTGAAGTTCTTCAACTTCTGTACATAAGTATCAAAACACATTCGTTTAAATGAAGCTTCCAAAGTTCATACAGAAATAAAAAAAACGGGCTGCTACTTAAAAAAAACAACACACCCAGGCAGCATTTTCTCCTGTTGCCCGAAGACTGTTAGATCCTGTTTGCACATCTGAGAGAGTAAGAAAGCTGATGCCTGAATGAGAGAGAAGCTGGGGGAGAGGAAGAGGAAGAAACAGTCCCTCCTTTTTCCTTAGGGCCCGTGTCACACCCTGGCTGCAGCAACAGTGGCCCTTAAAAAGCTTCCACTAATGGGACGCAAAATCGGGTCTGGTTCACGGAGGCTCAGCAGGGAAGGGTCTCCTCCCAGGAAACCAACAGGGCAATCCATTGCTTTCATAGTATTGTCAGACTGAAGCCGTAATACAACTTTTAAAAAATACTGAAAATCTTTTTTTGCCTTACCCTTTCAAATATTTACATATTGTTGAAATGCATTAAAGCTTGTGTTACTCAACTCAACTTACTCGGGGACAATAACAAATATTGTCAAGATGTTGAAACTTTCTTGGTTTGCTGGCTGTGGGATCTTTGCTGGCTTCTGCGAAAGAAATCTGTACTCAATTCTGCTATTGAAAATATATACAACGAAAACTCCCCAAATGGCACTAGGCTCACCTCACACCTGTTCACATTTCTCTTTTAAAAGAATTGTGCAGACAGAGATAGTAAGCAGAAAAAAGATAGGTTTATACAAATGTTAAAGCAGACGTGAGTGAAATTAATCTACAAATTCAATGGCATCTTTTGGGGATGCTTTATTTATAAAATGTTAGGGCCAGGACCTGTCTACAAGACAATTTGTTTTCCTAGCAGCCAACCCTCTGCTTTGGTTCTGGCCCCTTTTGTTCCATCAAATGAGGGTGGCTGGTCGCTGTATTGTGCATACCGGCAACTTCTCAAACGGTTGCTCCACTACAACCAAAGCAAAATGGAAAGCAAACATCTCCACGTGCCCAGATGTTAATTGGGATAGATAATCACTACACCCAGAGTAGCGTTCCTTCTGCATCATCTGAAAACTAGCCAAGGAGGTAGGAAAACGCTATTATTTATTTATTATTATTATTATTATTTGGCCTCTGAACAATTCAAAAATGCTTTATCCAGTTGGTCCTTCAGGCTTCAGCTGAAGCACTCCTTTTACTCCTGGCTTGATAAGACACAACGCTATATAGTTTAACAGCTCTATCTGTACATGCTAAATCAAGTCAGACTTGCTCCACGTCAGTAAAAAGCTGCCAAGACCAATGTATTCTCTCTATCTCTGAAAAACGAGAGCATGACTGTTTATTCAAAGTCTAACAGTGTATTAGATATTCACATGCAAAAGTCAAAGCTTAAATTATAGCCATAAGTCATGTAGTTCTTCCTGTCTCTTACTCTTTCAAAGGAGACATACAAAAGCTGAGCGACTTTTGTGAAAATATTAATTTGCTAAAATAGTTTACATGATAAAGGATATATGTAAATGTAAAAACGGACAGGTTTTAAAAAGCTGGCTCCTAAGATCGTGTCACATTTTAATAAGATCTGAACTGGGCTTATGTTCATCCGTGAAGGAGGTCACTGAGTCAATGAACAGGGACAGCCTGACACCGAGCCCCAGAGCTGGATTCTCTGAGCACGAGGCGCTTGCCCACATCCTGACTCCTACTTCATAATTTAATAGTGATAGTAAGGCAAAAACCATTTTCCGAAAAATGTTTAGGTACAAAATAATGTAAACGAATAAGTTATATTTGAAATCCCAGTATAACAAAAGCAAGGAGATGGACACTTTATACATCAGGCTCTCTTTAAAACAGAATTGTGCACAAACTGAAGATTTCAATAAACCCCCAGAATTCACACAGTTTTGGCGTGTCTTTTTTCTCTCGTATAACTTCTTTCATGTACATTTAAGTCATACTAGGAATGCAAACTAGACTGCATACTACTTCAGTGGAAAAAAAAGTCTGATATTGTGCAATTTCCTGCCGCTATACTAAAAGTGGCAGAAATCCCTGCATTAGTTGTGTTTCAAACATGGATCTTAAGAAACACATCTCAAAAGAGGAAAAGAAGGCAAAAGTTGGCAGATATCCAGCATCTAGTATTTCCTGTGTGTCTTTAAAAAAAAGCGTGGACAACAACAACGTTTCATGATTAAAAATAAATACTGTTTGACTTTTGCACTGACTTGATTGGATAGATTTTTTTTAAGTAAACAAAGGATTTTACAATGCTCCATACAGCCTCAAAGCCACAGGTGTTCTATTCCAGAGTCCTTCTCTGTCTCTCACTGTGTTTCAAAACCTGCCATCCGATATCCAGTTTGACTAGTTAGGACACTTCCATTTTGCCCCTGGGGTGGTGGTGGTGGGGGCGGTGGAGGGGGTGGTACACCATAATTTGCACCCATCCATGCTGCAGATGACTGTGTCTGACTGAATGGAAGAAGAAATGAGATTAGATAAAGCTTGCATTATAATAGACAACAGCAAGCAATCAAGTTGAGTGTTTCTTGTATATTTTCCATAAGACCAGAAGCCTGGAATCACAGCTCCTTCACCTTTTGAGACTAAAGTAGCAGTAACTATGAACTGGGCGTTTGAAGGCAACTCAGTTCATCAAATGTTCCATTGCTGCTAGCGTTTAAGAGCTGTTTATTTAATCAACCTTTTGGTGAATAAAATTTATTACTATTTGGTATTCTAGGCACAACTGTGGTTTACTATTTTGAAAGGACGGTCTAATTTTGTAGTAGGCTTCTTTTAATGCTGGTTTAATTAGTATTTTATCCCTTTTATGTATGCAACCTATAAATATATAAAAATAATTGAACTGGTGAAGACACAAATGCTGTCTTTCAAACAAGCACATAACAGTTATTCTATGAACATTTAAAAATGAAAACTTAGTGCTCCAACTATGTGTACTTTCATTTTCATTACCGCCAGCCAGCCTCAGCAAACTCCAACACTCACCTGAACCCCTGGTTCCACGCCTGCCCATACATCCCATATGCAGGGACTTGCCAGCCATTAGGCATATACTGGCCAATCTGCTGGGCGCTTCCATACCACTGGCCCCACTGCCCGTAAGGAGGCGGATACCCCACTTGATTCTGCTGAAAATGCGAAGGAGTATTCAAAGTTTGCATGGAACACAGGCAAAATCACTTTGCAAATTCATGTCCAATAAAGTACAGGGAAATCATTTTACGTCATATTGGAATCTGCAAGAGTTCTTCACTATGACACATAATATAGCTAATTTCTATCCACCTTCCAACTATGATTACCAGACTATAAATGAATAACAAAAAAAGGAGGACCTCTCTATATAGTAATTTTTGGAATGCTTTTTAGCGGGACAGGTAATAGCAAAGGACTCTTACCTGTTGAATTGGGTTGATCATGTCTGGTGTCTCCTTGCCCCAATAGCATTTCACCACATGCCCTTCTATTGTTGTGCCATTGACCGAAACAATCGCATGTGCAGCACTTTCATGAGAATTGAACCTGTAAAGCATCCAAGGAAGTAAATTAATATAATCGCTCTCATTAACGAGACAGCATATAAAAGATGATGCAACAACTCTTTATTAATATGAATAGGCACATGCTGTCCATGTGGAAGATGACAAGACTGGGAAAGTAAGTTTTGAGGACAAGTTGAAAGACAGAATCTAAAGCCACATGCTCTGCTCTGGCCCTGCACTAGAGGTCAGACGACATCGTAAGTGACATATGCAGAAAATAAGTCTGAAGAATTCTCAGCCACACAGCATGACAAAAATACTTGTTTTACTTTATTTGACCCTTCTTTGGAAGTATGTTGGCAGAGTGGGCCCTATCCAACAAAATGCCATTCAGTAATGAGAAACACCTAGGCAAGAAAAACTAAATGTACAAGTATAGAAGAGGTGGTATCTGGCTCAACAGCAGTTAACAATGAGAGGGATTTAAAAGTCCCAATGGACAACCAATCAAGCATGAGTCAGCAGCGTGTTGCAGCTGCAGTTGCCAAAAAAGCCAATGCAGTGCTTGGCAGAGGAATAGTACCCATATCACACAAAGTAATACTACCACTTTATACGGCACTGTTAAGATCACTCTTCCTGACAGTGAGAATAATTAACCAGTGGAACAGCTTAACTCCAGAAATTGTGATTGCTCCATCAGTGGAGGTTTTTAAAAGAGACTGGACAGCCACTTGTCTGGAATGGCATAGGGTTCCTTTCTACCAACTCCTTCATGCTGGCTGAAGTGCTTATAGCATTTGCCAAAGCCTCAGTTGTGTTTTTAAAATATGAATGAAGCTCTGTATTAAAAACATTTTGCACACCGCAACACATCCATCTGTCTCTCTGCGAATCACTTTATATAGTTTTATTTAGTATCCTAGTATGATTTATGTTGATTGCTTATTTAGTATCCTATGACTATCACTGAGTGCTGTATCTTATGATTAATGATGACTGTATTTTATGATTATGATCATGATTTATCACTTGTTGTTTGTATGTACACTGACAGCTTATGCACCGGAGACAAATTCCTTGTGTGTCCAATTACATTGGCCAATAACAAATTCTAATTCTAAATGTGAATTTGCACATTAGTTAGAGATTAACTAGAGGTGGTTTTATAAAACTTCTGAAAACACAAATAGGGTGTGCAAGGGAAATATTTTCATACCGTACAAAGGAGTACCCTTTATCTGGAAAGACTCGAATTTCCATTATCTGCCCAAATGGAGAAAATGTCTGGCGCATCAGCTGTTCTGCAAACAAGAAGATTGAAAAGATTTCAGAATGTGCGCCTCAATTGTTCTTCACAAGGTCACTCTAAATTAATGACATATCCTACCTGTCAGACCTGAAGTTACACCACCACAATACACAGTGCAGTTACTTGGACTGGACTGATTTACAACATCATCGTAGGAGAGCTGTTTGGCATTTGCTATGTAAAAAAACAAAGTTTTTACTAGTCTCTGATTTATTTACAATAAAGTGAAGATGTCTAAAAATACTGAATATAATGAAACAAAAGAAATGACATTTGAAAAACTATTTTCCAAAACTATCATGCTCTATCCTAAGGATTTACAATTAACTTTTTGTTGTTGTTCAGTCGCTAAGTCATGTCCAACTCTTCGCGACTCCATGGAGCACAGCATACCAGGACACCCCCCCCCCCGGTCCTCCCTCCATCTCCTGGAGTTTGCTCAAACTCATGTTCCTTGCATTAATGACCCCACCATCTAAGCATCTCGTCTGCCCTCCTCTTCTCCTTTCGCCTTCACTCTTTCCCAGCATTAGGGTCTTTTCCTATGAGTCCCCTCTTCTCATTTGGTAGCCAAAGTATTTGAGCTTCAGCTTCAGCCCTTCCAAAGGACAGTCAGGGTTGATTTCCTTTTACAATTAACTTTAAATGGTATTAATTTCAATTTCTGAAATATTTAGTTCACAATCTAACACTGGTAGGAATTCAAAGCCTAGTTTGAAAATTTAGAGATTAAATCTTTCAGCGCCAGCAATAGCCCATTAATCGGATACACTTGTCCGTAGCGAAGGACAATCATTTTGGATTCAGGAAAGCTTTTTTCTTATAGCTGGAAATGCCTAATTTATTTTGAAGACTACTCACATTCATATGTACTCTTTGGAGCTGGAGGTTTGCGTGTTGCCCAATTAGTCCTGATTTGTCTTCCACCAAGCCACTGTCCCCCCATTTGTTGAATTGCATTTTCTGCATCCTATCCAGGTCCAGAAAAAAATATGTTTAAAAAACCTTTCAAAGAACACTAAATCATAGTATTTTTTTTGCCTGTCATAAACATTTATTATAGTATCACATCTACCAAGAGGAATAAAATTATATCACTCTGATTTACAAAAGGCTTATTTGTGGCTCACCATTCTCCACATTTCTCACATATTTCAAGAACTGTATCATAAAAAATCATTTATTAACAAATTAAGACTGAAAAGAATATGCTTCTTTTCTGAAAAGAGCAGTATCTATTTTAAAAGAAATGTGAATGTACAAGCATTATGAAGTGAAATTCTATGAACCGCAGGCAATTTAAGTTTCATTGTATTAGTTGAAGATAAGATTGATCATTATTTCCAAAACCAATCAGAAGGAAGTGTTGCAGTTGCCCTATTGTTCTTGTGTCTGGATCATCCCTCTCTCCCTCGCATACAACTATAAAACATAATATACTCTTCAAGGGTAGCCCCATGTAGAGCACATTGCAATAGTCCAAACAGGGGATGACAAGGGCGTGAGTGATGGAGCCTCCCTATCCAGGAAAAGGTGTCACTGGCGCATAGCACAAAGGCCAATGGAACTATACTGCTGAAAAATCACTTAGTACATCCGGACTGTTAGTAATAGCGAATTATCTTGTCAGGTTCTGGATTATTAGTAACATAGTGTAGTTTACTGCCACAAGATTTCTGAAATAAAGCATATCTAACTATTTCAGCATTTTGTGTTATTGCACAACCAGCTTCACCAAGATGCCATCCGTAATAGTTGCTGGATACGTTTGACCAGCTGTGCGTTGGGAGTAAAACCATCAATCAAAACGCAGGAACTCACCCATTTATTGAAAAAAGAAACAAAGCCATATCCTTTTGATTTTCCTGTTGCCATGTCCTTAACAACTCGGGCATCCCTAAAAAGGAAAGAGAAAGCCTGTTAAACATCAACTGAACAGAATCTAAGTAAAAATGTCTCACACGCAGCTCATTTCTCATGTTTCTCCTTTAATAAAATGAATTTCTTAAATGCACCAGCAATATACAAAGCAATTTTCCCTTTTACTATAAAGTCTTATTACATGATAGCAAAAATTAAACTTAATTCTGTAAACATGCAAAATCAATAGCTTTAAAAACAACTATTTTACAGTCGTTGGTTCACAGTTCAATGCTCTTATATACTGTTAAAAACACTAGGCATGGTCAAAGCAGCTATTCAAAGGAATAACTGAGGGCATGGAGTTGACTAGCATATTAGCAACAGGCTCTCTTGAACCATGCAATTTATAAACTTACTATTGGCCAACACATTCTACCTACTTATTAGAAATAGAAAATAGAAAAAATGAAAAAATAGGAATTAAAAGGCATACGTCGCCTGTTAACTGAATTCTTTAATTTTCTCAGGTCAATTCGTTACCCCCTTTTTGGACTTGGGCAGCTGTAAATTTTGAGAAATTGACATTTTCAGAAATGGTTGCATTATGGAAGAAAATAAACACTAACATGTTTTTTTAAACTATACACTATTAAATAATTTTTAAAAACTGCATTCGTAATTAACAATCATACAGGACTGATTGAAAACTACAAAGTATATAAAGTAAAAATTTATAAAAGTAAATAGAAAAACTACAACGTTTGTCCACTGTGAACTGTAGCTTGCAGTTAGCCATGGCAATGCTGTCCATTCTTCAGAGACATTCTGCAAAATAACCAGAGCCCTATTATTTGAGATTGAGTTAAAAAAGACAAAGACCCAGCTACAATAGCTAAACCCCACTGGTGGAAATGCCATTTTTATTAATTAAGGGCCCCTCAGATAATTTATGCATTAAGGGTGCACCATCGAGAAGGCTTAGACAGGCAGCCAGCTTTACCCTCCCCAACCCACATGATTTAGGCACTTGACACGCAGACACTTAATCACAGAGTAAAGGGGGGGGGGAGGCCATGCAGGACACCCAAAAGACAGTCCCATACACTAAATCTAGAAAAGGCTTCATGTGATGCCAAGCAATTCCTCAAAAGATTTTCTATAGACATTCAGTATCTATCTTCTGGTACTTAAGATATAAGGAAGAGAAGCTAAGGAATTGGAAAATCACTGAACAGCCAACTAGGTATCAAGATCATTAAAGATATTATTCTATAAGAAAGAAAATAACCCAATAATCCAGAAGAAATGGATATTTGCCTTAAACTTTTAGTTGTCTAAGTTAGAGCAGGGAACAATTAATTTCATAATAACATGGATGATTCTCTGTACTTATCATTTTTTAAAATAAGAACCCAAGCCACAAACACATGGACGTACTAGTCAAACCCTGATAGAATAAATGCATTTATACAGAAGTATATAATTATCAATTTGTTCTAAGTATACATTAAAGTTTATACAAATACTGAATTATTCAAATTAATACTTCTGGAACTATCGCTAGATTACAACAAATTATTTTCACCCAGAAATTGAAAGCCACCCCTCAAGAGAATAAAATAACATTTTTATTTTTAACATTTTCAGTATACTAAATATGTAGCATTCTAGTTCAGCTATTAAAAATAACAGATGAAGTACACGTTCTTCTACTTTCTGAATTAGTTAAAGGAAACTTGAAAGACTGCATGCTGGCTATGTTTTTATTCTTAAATATATTCCAATGTTCTGTCTTCCTTCTCAATCTCCTTCAGTGGTTAAGGAACAAGAGTTTCAGCTACTGATGTAATATAAGCACACCAGTACACACCATCCCTGGTTAGGATTAGCACCAGCATGCTGCCAGAGCAATTCTGGATCAAAGCTAGTGGGGCAGAAGTTTTGGGCTTCGAGGATGGATGTGTAGAGACTCTTTAGCTCCCAACATGTATTCTGCCCTTCCTATCTCTAGGCTGACACAAATCTCAATGCAGCTATTCAGAATCACTCGGAATGAAGCTCACTGGGACGGGTAGCAGACAGGCCTTCCCCTTCAAGAATCAACTGCAAACTCACATCACAGCAGTAGCAGAACTTTTAAGTTAACTCATGTCTGGAGTTTACAAGCTTATCACATTAAAAACAAAGCGACTATGATTGCAGAAAATTAAACTTAAACAACTTGGGCAAATCTTGCTCTGGAATGTGTTCTAGGCCTTCAACTGGCCAAGTCCATGCACCAAGCCATCATCAGGTTCTGTATTTCCTTGTACTTATATATCCTATATATCCTGCTGTGCAAATCCAACCACTGTGGTGGTGAAGACTGGTTTCCGGCACCCTGAAAATCTCAGGTCTCAAAAGAGAACAAAATGATGTCCAGAAGATGCTAGACCAGACACCTGAATGAGGAAGAACTTAAGGGCTGCAATTGTAGATTCGCTTAGTCATTTTCTATCTCAGTCTGCATGAATCAAAATCAAACAACTATTTCCAAAACAAGGACAGACCACCTTTACCAGTACTAAGGGCTACAGAGTCCTCCACAAAAGTATGGTACTCTTTAAAGGCCTACAAATGTAACTATAGGGGCGTGGGGGGGGAGGCAATGCACTCCCCTCCTCCATCCCACAGGCTCCCATGTGAATATGGAAGATCTGAAGAGGAACCACAACCACAGGCAACTAAACGGATTTGTCTTCATGAGAATGGCAAACCTGTGCAGCTCACGTTATCTGTGGTCAGTTCTGCACCACGTTCAGGGAGGCAGAGGGCTGGGATTGGAGCGCACAGGCCCTTCGCCTTCACTGACATTAGTAGTAGATCCCTGAAAGGGGTCATGAATCGGAGACTTCAACTGCAGCTGATAAAGAACAAATTTTATATTGGTATTCAATGCATTATAAATATTAAAGGTTCCTTTTTACTTCCATTCAATCGTGTCCAACTCTCAGCGAGTGCCTGCACATGTCCCTGCAGTTCTCTTGCCAAGGTCTGTCAGAAGTGGTCTGCCACTGCCTCCTTTCTGGGGCTGAGAGGAGGGACTAGCTTGATGTCCAAGGAGGGACTAGACCTCGGAGTTTCCCTGTCTCTAGTCTGATGTCTTAACTACCACACCAAGCTGGTTTGTCCTTTAAACAAAAACTGAAGTAATTTTTAGCTTATAAAAATCTCAAGAATTTTTATTCATAGTTTTTGCTTCTAAATCCTAGCATCCAAAATATTTTAAGCAAAGGTTCTTTAGGAAAAAGACCACTAAGAATAACCTTTGGTCAAAGGTTTTACTTTTCCTCTCCCCCCCGCCCCCCGAAGCAATACTTTTTCTCAAAACAAATCAGACCCTACCATTAAGTATTTTAATATTTAAAATGGTACCCTTTGACATGCACTAGGATTACTACCTAATTACAACATAAAATACTTTGCTTTTTTCAGAATATGTAGTATAGTCGCTTTTTGTGAGATGGGCGGCTATACAAATTTGATTAAATATATATTTTGTATTGTAAGAGAATTATGATTCCTAACTGAATTCTGTATTGTTTAAGTTTATTTTCCATTAACATGGCTTTTAAGGTATTGTTTGTTAGTTGTCCAGTTATTTGTTTAAGACAGGCAGCCATAATACATCAGGATAGATAGATAGATAGAGAGATAGACAGAGAGATAGACAGAAAGATAGACAGACGATAAGATAGCTCTCATGATGTAAGGAAAAGGAGCCCAAGCCTCAGGAATCAGGTTGCAGCTTAGTTTCTTGTTTGGATCAATTCTTGTTTGGGGTAGGACTGGAGAGACAGAGAGGCAAAGCTAGGAGGGGAACATCTTACAAGTTTAGAGGGGCAGAAGGAAGAATGTCACCACATTTACGACAGCAGCTTTCTTGAGAGAGTGGCCATAAAGGACTCCCAACATCCCCAAAGCCACAGACAGTTGGGGACCTTTAAGACTAGGCAATCCTGCCATAGCATTTATTGACAGCTAGGCCCAAGACAGAGGGGGCTGCCTCAAGTCTAACATGGATAGAGAAAGAGACCTCTCTAAGGATGGGGGGGGGGGAGAGGGAAGCCTCATTCTTTCTTTGGCTGGCCCAGGAGCGGTCACAGATCCCATTTTTGTTTGATGGGACCTTCATGAACAGAGCAGTGCAAGAACACATGCACTAGCAAGAGGCCTTGTGAAGGGAAGCATTGTGGGAAAGAACAGACAGCCTCTTATCACCCATTCAGAATGGACGGATAAACCCTAACTGGCTGGGTGTGTGTGTGTGGCATATCATATGAACGGCTGAACTCAACTCAGCAGCAGGCTTTTTTGCTCAGAACAGCTTCTAAGTTAGTTGAGGCTCAAGTGGTCTCTTCAAGTGATCTGTAGCATGCAAACAGGGGCAAGGGAGCGAACTCTCTCGTCCTGCTGCCAGCACAGACCAGCTGCTCTAGGAACGCTCTCTCCCTGTTTTCCACTGTACTCATTATTGCTCATGCCACATACGATGAAAAAGGGCAGCATGAACCCTAATTTCATCTATATTAATGTAATCCCAATTGGGCAATCTGATATTTAATTTTTTAAAAAACATTTTTAAATAAAGGGAAGATTTCCAACCGTGTAGCAGCTGGGAGGTGATTTCTCCCAATTGCCCAGGACCTTCGTGATCGCCCTGGTCTGAGGGTGCAGACCATTTCCCTGCACTATCCTGTGCGGATCCAGGCAATGTGAGTAGCATGACACACAACTTGTTCTTGGCTTTTATCAGTCCTGAGAATAGCTAATTTAAGTGTTGTTGAATCAAGATTTACAACAGTAAGAAATAATTTGAAGACCAGTCTTCAATAAGAGGAAGCAAGAGACCCATTCATCTCCCTTGGGTCTCAGGAGGTCTGCACAAGTTACGAAACTAATGAATCGGTTCATGATGTTCTACATTTAGAAGTCACTTTTTCAAACTATTGCTATTGTTATTCAACCTTTGGTGAGTACTCAAATCAGATTAAGTACAATGATACATTGTTATCATGTCACTCTAACTTCACTGGACATCTGTAGCAACAGCAGCAATGCACTACACTGGACACCAATTTCTAGTTTATTTTATTTAATAGAGCACCCATTTCACAAAAAGCCAAAGTCTTGCAAGCCACATTTTCTATGAAACCCGATGAATTTTAAAGCTGCTTTAATGAGACTATATGATACCTCAGGAGACAGAGGCCTTAACATGAGAATCCATTCTAGAATGTGAACTAAATTATAAGTCCTAGAAGACAGATTTTCCAATATTGTAAAATATATGTATCTTCTAAAACACTAAGCACAATTAGTAAGACTGATTATTTGATAATCTGAATAAGTAGAGACTATAAATTAATTTGCCAACATTCTATTCATTGCATTCAACTGAATACTTGATTGCCCCCAATATCTGACAATAAGATGTTACTTACGATATTCTTCCAAATGGTGCAAAAGCTGCTTTTATATCTTCAGTTGTAATTTCTGGGCTGAGGTCTCCAACAAACACATGGAAGTGGTCTTATCAAGAAAAGAGAAAAATGTACAAGTTTGCAGAGTGTTCATAGAAGTATAGGTGATGGTAATTTTAAATATCTTGTACTGATTTCCACACAAATAGAAACTACATGAAAACTAGATTTTATTAACCTATCAAGTAACAAAATACAACATTGTTTTATTATATATCCATCAGGAAACATGGCAGTACAATGTATAAAAAATTACATAAAACTAACATTTATTGTTTTTATATTATCTGTAATTATTCATAGCAGAAAATGTATTACCATAAGAACTATGCTCATCTAGCTCAAATTCAAAACAAACATATGCTGCATTTGTAGCTTTGTTTTGTAATACTAGCATTAAAAAAGCTACCACATTTTCTGGTTCTGTGAGCAAGAGAGTAAAATTTACACAAACTAATTATGAAGAACCTAAGTTACATATAGCTCAAACTTAAGTCATATTTTGTGAAGAACAGTCAAAAAGATACCTTGCATTGCAACAGTTTGATGTTAAAGTATTTGACAGTTTTCTGAAAAGCCAAGAGTTTTGGTTGCCCAGCCTTTACACCATGTGAATCCATGTGAATTCAAAGTATGTGAAATCCATGAGCAAGTGAACTAAGACTGAAGGCAACAGAACGGAAAGAGTAATCCCTTCATAATTTAGATTAGATCCATTTACATAAGAACTGGCGAAACACAGGTGTTCTTCATAGTCACACAAAGCCCACTTCAATTTTCCGCACCTCTAACAGGTTTCACGGCACACTTGGCGCTGCAACAGCACCACTCTGGCAAGAATCCCTTTACATCCTCCCCAGATTCTCAGAGCTCTCAGGCCGGGCAAGTAGAGAGGCAGCCCCGGGTTGCCAAGTAACAGGAGGGAAGGAAGATCCAATTGGAGGAGCAAATGGTACCCCACAAGAAGTGTGGGGGTGCAGCGCGGGCAGCAGCTTCCCCTCACAGAGGGGACACGCCCACTGGGGTCACAGGGCTTACAAGTCGGCAACAGTCCACATCCTGATCCATCTGAGAGAGGAGGAGGAGGCAGAAAGCTTGCGACAACATAATCACCCCCCCAATAGCTTCAGGCGGTTAGTGAATAGATACCCCTGAGAGATTTCATTTTATGTTTAAGAAGATACAATTACCTTGTGAACGCAGTGTGTTGACAACGGTACTACCTGATGACAAAGATTAGATTTGTTCTTAAGTTTATTAACACAAACACATTAAATAATATCTTAGGATAATGATCAAAATAATAGGGCAAATATTTGCATGATGCTTATTGCTTAACATTAAAAAGACTTTTGTGCAAATAAAGAGTAATGACTCAGGATAGGAAGGGACTTACTGCTGGTATCTTTCTTCTGGCTGCTGGGGGTTGTTGCCCAGTTCACTTTGACCTCCTAGAAATAATATTTACTAGAATTATATCCAGGAAAGTTAGAACAAAGATTAATATAATCTGCAGTCCTGTCAATGATTTGACATATGAGACAGTGAAACCTTGAATGAACAGATTGGGGGGAGGGGGAGGGAGAAGGGAAAAGACATTGTTCCTAAATGTCAAGAAAATTGCAAATCATATCATTCATGGCAATTTGTCATGTGGGCTATGCCATCATTATACAAATGACATAAGTCACTGCGATTATTATTAAATTAACATAAATTTAACTGACATAAATTTAAACTGATGATTTATCTACTTCGGTGGCAACAGACTTGTCCACTGCTTCTGGTAAAAGTCCAGGCAAAAAATTCATCCACAAAATCCAAAGGCTGCTAAAAAGGCATCCGTTACATTGAGGTTTTGCAGCATTCAAAACGTGACTTTGCCGTATTAAGCGGTTTATCAAAAATAACAAGATTCTCCTACAAATGAAGTTGAATAGCAAGTAATTTTAAATAGTTTTCCTTTTTATAACTTATGCTTTATTTTGCCAAGTTACTTTCCCCAAATTTCATTTGTGAAACGTTCTTCAATTCTGTAATATACAAGGCTCAAACAGGATAAAAGTTTACCTTTAGATTTTCTTCTTTTTTAAAACATGTTTTCATCCATCTATTTAAAGCCACAGTCTGCTCCATGTCCCCTTTAGACCTGAGAGCTTACCTTACCCATTATCTTCCGCCCATTCATTGCCGCTAAAGCTGCGGCTGCGTGACGATGCTCATAGAATTCCACAAAACAGTACGGATCGTTTCCAGCTGTCTGCTTAAACAGAGAGGACAAAACAGTCACTCTTGGCCTCTAGGAAGATTTTGGTTTTGGACAAAGGATGTTAGCCACATCAAAATATGGACATTCTAGCCCCAAAGAAAGTATTCAAAAGTAATTGTTTTAGACCTCTTAAATTGATGCATTATTTTTTAACGGCCAAACTGAAAGTGCAATCCTATACATCTCTACCTGAATCACTAAATCTGATGGATATTTTTGAGCAGGCACACATTCCTTTTATATTTTGTACTTCTTTGTAACCTCATTTATTTTTTCCTTTAACAGGATTACAACATTTCTAAATGATTTCATGAATTTTTTAAAGTAATGTTTAGAATGAGTTTTAATATTAAATATTTAATATTAAAGTAAACTTTACAATATAAAAGCAGTAACACTACCCATTGTGTTTTGCTATTCCGAATGTGGTTCAGTATCAGTCGCAGCTAGGAGGGCCTTTGCACAACTTTGTGCTATGTGCCAATTGCAAACTTTCCTGGACCAGGATTCCCTGCGCTCAGCCATTCAGTCCCTAATCACCTCACGGCTGGACTCTTGTAATGCGCTTTACATGGGGCTACCCTTGAAGAGCATTCGGAAGCTACCGCTGGTGCAGAGGGGTAGTTTTGGGGGGGCCTATAGCACCACTGCTCCACGAGCTGCATTGGTTGCCAGTCTTCTTCAGGGTGCAAATCAAGATGTTGGTGACCATCTTTAAAGCCTTTCGTGGAATGGGTCCAGGTTAATTGAGGGACCGTCTCACCCCACTGGGATTGGCCCATGCCACTCGTGCAGCAGAGAAGGCACTTGATTATTCCGGCTGGCAGAGTCCAGGAGGAGAGCCTTCTCTGCTGTTACTCCTGCCCTTTGGAACACCTTGACCCCCGATGGGAGGTTGGTCCCAATCCTCTTATCTTTTCATAAGGGCCTAAAGATGTGGCTTTGCCAGTCAGCTTGGGGCCCCAGTGGGGGAAAAGCACAATGGTTGATTGAGTAATAACAGATCCCCCCCACCCCCCACATTCCCCCATGTTTCTTTAATGTCTGATTTTAACTTTTGATGTTTTAACTTAGATGTGACTGTAAGCTACCCAGAGTTACCCTAGGGCAGGGGTAGGCAACCTCGGCTCTTTTATGACTCATGGACTTCAACTCCCAGAATTCCTGAGTCAGCTATACTATGCTGACTCAGGAATTCTGGGAGTTGAAGTCCATGAGTCATAAAAGAGCCGAGGTTGCCTACCCCTGCCCTAGGGTAAGGTGGGCAGCCAATAAACTTAATAAATAAATAAATTCCAACCTCCCTTGAATTCTATTGACCCTTATCTAACTCCAAGCAGGTGCTAATCGTTAATTAAGAATACTCCTGTGTAGAGATGAGAACACAAATACACATACACACAATTCTATATTTTTGATTGATGTATAACCAAGTTCTATTCATATAAAAAAATCTTATCTAGTATCAACTTACATCCATTATCATTTTGCAATTTTTGCACGGTCCAATCTGACTGAACAGCTGGAGAATTAGGGCCTCAGTAACATCTCTCGACAGGTTCCCCACATACCTGTAAAAAATGCACATTGAAGCTTGTAAGTCTTACGTAACAAACGGGTAGCAGAGGGAGCAACTGGATTGTCCCACAGCTTACCAATTACTAAAATATCTAAGGTGTTTAGAAGACTGAGCTAAGGAAACAAAAAAAACCTCTCTGACTTCTGATTTGAAAATCTGCACTGAGCAAAGGCAAAATTAAAATCCAACGGCAGCAACGAAGGTTGTGCAAATAAGTGCAAACAAGAGAATGAACCACCGACTTGTGGGAAATGGCACAGGGTCTCCTGCTACAGATAGTAGATTTACTAATAGACTTACAACCATAATTGTGGTCCAAATTTCTGTTGCTGACAGTTAAGTGATTTTTGCCCCATTTTACGACCTTTCTTGCCACAGCTGTTAAGCGAATCACTGCAGTTGTTAGGTTAAAAACACAGCTGTCAAGTGAGTCTGGCTTCCCCATTGACTTGGCTTGTCAGAAGATGCAAAAGGGGATCACGTGACACACATACACACCCTGGACGCTGCGGCCGTCATAAACATGAACCAGTTGCAAAAGCATCCAAAATCTGATCACGCGACCGTGGGGAGGCTGCAACGGTCATGTGAAAAACGGCCATAAATCACAGTGCCGCTGTAACTTCGAAAGGTCACTAAACAAACGTCTGTAAGTCGAGGACTACCTGGAGAAGACCACCAAGGTATTTTATTCTATGACTTCTAATATTAGTAGTATTTTTACACAAAGTATCCATATTATATTTATCCTTCAGATATTATCTTTTTAAATTTGAATTTATTTTGCTGTGATATTTGTAGTTGCCGTGTATTAACCCTTCCTTGATCAAAGCCATTGTTTGCCTATTTTAAATTTTTTTCAAGTAAAGGACAATGGAAAAATTGTACTTGATAGCCTCTTGAATTTAATTTTTGGTTTCACAATTTTACTACATTAATATGTTTGCCTTATTTTCTAAGTCTTAAGAAATACTGCACCTTATTTACTACTTATCTGTGAACTAATAAATACAAAATTATTCCAAGTATGAAGCTGCTCATTTCTACATAAATATTCACTGGTATTGCTGGGAACAGCTTCAGTCCTAGAGGACCAGGTTACAACTGAGACTTTGGGGGTACACTTCCTCTTACAAGCTTTCACTGGTACAATAAAGGCATCTCCTATTCTAGGACAGGGAACTGGTTATTCTTTTTCATGGTTTGTGAGCCGCAGATGACTCCATCAAAATATATTCAGTATGAGGTTTGAAAAGCTACTCAGTGCAAAATGTACCCCGTTTTAAAAGCTGCTCTACAGGCTACAGATATGATCCCAAACCTAGTTAATACTGATTTAATGCCCTGTGGCTGGATTCTTAATACCTCCTTCTCAAACAAGTCTTTGCCTGGTAACGAAGAAACACGGAGGCTATGCCAAAAGAAGGGATAATAATCGTATGTAAAAACTAAGCTCATAGGTGTGAAGCTTTATGAAGCTGGAAAGGTCTTTTAAGATTGATCCATTTTTTTTAGTTCTAAACTCTATGCCCAATAATTGATTAAACGCCAGTTTATATTTAGTAGTTTGTTTTAAACGACTGCATTAGAACTTTAATTTGTAAGTTATTTCTGAAGTAAACAAAATGTCAAAGTGCTAATAGGGTAGTAATATGTGTTTAAATCCCCTCATCTTCTAGCTACAGCAATCCTTGTGAATCCATAGCTATTCCAGATATCCTTAGCTTCAGTCCACATAATCCTCAGCTAATGTAATTATTGGCCATCCTGGCTAAGAAACTGTGAGGCTTGAATGAAAGTAATTGAGAAAACTAATTAGAAGCATAAGCAACTAAAATGCAAATGGTCAATAAAAATATGTTAACATGAGAAAGTTCAAGACTGAAATATACTTTCTGTCTGAGAGTTTGAATGGCACCTTCATGTAAATACATATCATAAGTTTCCTGCGTATCAAAATATTGTAAAAAAAATGCTGAAAATTATTCTTTAAAACAAAATATGAATATGTAACAGATTAGCATAAAAAGCAACCAAACAGAAGGAAGGATAAACAGAAAAAAACATTTTAAAACCTAGATTAGGAACTAGGATAGGCTAAGGAATCACCAAATTAAACCAAGGCATTTGGTACTGCAGTTTAACAACCCTGGGAAAACAAAACAGCCCGCGGGATCTGTGGGAAGCCCCCGGGCGAGGGCAGCGGAACATCCCCTCAACTAGGAGAGCGTTGCTGGCCGGTGCAGAACGACGCTGGGGCGGGGGGAGAGCTCGACAGAGGAAGAGGCAGCCAGAAGGGACGGAAGGCAGAAAAGGTGGCGGCGTTTTCTGGGCTTTTGCTTAGCGGCTCCTTAGCAAAAAGGACGCTGGGCTCCCCGAGACTTTTGCTTGGCCTCAAACACAACGCAACACAACCCCAGCTGGAGGAAGAGCTGGGCGAGGGCAGAAGGGGAGGGCATTCCCACGTCCGCGAGGGCGGCCCAACATCCCCTGGTCCTGGGCCAGGACCGTTACGAGGGAGGGTCGGGCCAGGAAAGAGGAGACAGACAAGGGGGGAAAGCTGGGAATCCGCAGGGGAAAAAGAAACGAAACCTGCAAGCGGAGCTGTAAATTCAGAATTTTCCCCGAAGGAAAGCCTTAGCGAAGCCCGACCAGGAGGGTCCCCCTGCCGAAATGCGCATCACCGCCAATATTGCTATGACTTTATCCCGCCTTTTCCCTCTGTGGACACGTATGCCCGTCTACAGGCGACTGGGATACCCTACTTTCCCACCAACAACAACCCTGCCAGGTGGGCCGGGGTTCCTCTCATTTAAAGCCCAGCGCAGCGTCCCCGCCCCAAAGCAGCTCTCGAGGCCGGGAGAGGGGAGCCCGCAGGAGAACCTCGGGGCGGCGGACCAGCCGGGAGGCCGCGGCCGAAGCCGGGTTTTCCGGCTGGCATCCCCCGCCGCGGCTGAAGCCCGGGGAGACGAGGCGCCGGTTGGGGGACGCCGCGACCGGCTACGGGAGGCGAGGCCTTTCCGGCGAGCTCGCGCCTGCCTGCCGGCGGGAAGGCGCCCAAACAACGTGGCCGGGCCCTCCCCCTGCGCGTGCGGGGCTCCCGGCCGACTCACAGCGTCTTCGGCATCTCGTCTTCCATGGCGGCGGCGGCGGCGCCTCGGCCGCACCGGTCAGGCGTGGGCGACCCGCGGGCCAAGTCCGCGAGGCAGGCAGGCGGCCCTCAGTAGGCCCGACGGACAACGAACCCGCCGCCCGTCCTCTCAAGATGGCGCTGCTGGGCAGAGAGGCCCGGCCGGCCGACGGAAAGGCGCTTCTGCGCATGCGCCACGTCTCCCGCCAGCGCACTCGCGCGAGGAAGCGCCACCTCCTCGGGGGCTCACCCAATCCTGCCTCCCTTGGAGACCGTCCTTTCGGCGGCGAGTCTCGCGAGACCTCTCCAGAACGCCTGCGCAGTACTGGTGTTTTATAGAGCGTTCCAGCTGTTTCGTTTCTAAAAAAAGAAAAATTAGAATCAAGTCAGCGTTTAGGTAGAGGAAGTAGGCAAATTTGGTGATGGGCGCTTTTTTAAGGGATGCAAAAAAAGGACTGCGCCGCCCGGGAATCGAACCCGGGTCGCAAGAATGGGAATCTTGCATGATACCACTACACCAGCGGCGCTACTGCAGATTTTGTGGGAAAGAATCGTCTAGAAAGCAAAGGCAAAAGATCAGCCTGCCTATAAAAACAACACAAGCCGTCAGAAATAGTATTATCCAAGTGGGTCCTTCCAAAAATGAAAGCAATAATCGAAAGATGGAAAAAATGTGAACTGAATGTGTTAAATTGAACAGAAAATACTTTCAAAAATACATGCACCAAATTGACCTATAAAATTGCAAGCCCTTTTAGGAATGTGTAATTTGGAGTACCTATTAATTTTAATCAGACTATCTTCCTCAGCCTTTTTTTCTACACAGGCCTCTTTAACATGGCTTACACTTACTCATAATGCTTTAGTGACCTTCAACCCCCCAAATCTATTTTAATCTTGCAACAACTTTGCAAGGTAGACTCATATTTAAAACCCTTCTGAGGTATATTGCACAGAGCAGATTTTGGTTCAGAGTTGTGGGAAGTCAGCCCCCCCCCCCGCCCCAGAGAAGGAAATATTAAAGGCAGAATATTATATTTCCTCAAAGAAACTTAAAAGAGGCAGAAAAGCATGCTCAGTTTTTCTTAATAGCCCCAAGTCTCCCTTTCCCAAGCAGAAATCAGCTCTGTAGAAATGCAGATGTAAATAATCCATTCAGGAAGGTTGGAGCCCTCCAGCTAGAAGCTTAGGAAGACAAAGACTCCTAAAATCTACACACCCCACCCAAACTCTAAGACAGGACATAATAGGATTAGCCCACAGATGCCAAAGGGGCACACTCAGACTCAGGTCAAAGTACATGACACAGGAAATACAAAGCCTCAAATAGGAACAGGAAACAACCTCAAGAGCCCCAGAGGGTATAAAAACCCACTCCCTACATGTGCTCTCTCTCTTTTCTTCCAGAGTCATCTTTCTGTCTGGTTCTCCTCTTCAATAAACTGCAACCTTCTTTCTAAAGCAGTCGCCATGTTGTTTATTCCCGGCTTGGATTGAACCCTGATGAAGACTTTTCCTTCAACAGAGTCTTGGAATGAATGCCAAAATAACAGACTGACAAAAGTTGGAAAGGACCCTGGAGGTCTTCTAGTCCAACCCCCTCTCAAGCAGGAGACCTTATAGAGTCACTTGAGTAGCTAGCATACAAAAAATTGTAAATAAAATAACGTTCTGAACAAATTCAGCCTTTGGTTGTACAGTGAATATTCTAAATAACAAAGTGTTTGGCTAATCAGTTTCACGGTATTCTTTCCAACCCAAGGAAATGTTTAAAAGACATTCCACGAGGATGGGAAGAAGCATCCATCACCATGGCAACGCCGTGGACATCGGACCGAGGGCGCCCATTTGGGGCGGGGCCTCTGCCGTTCCAGAGAGACGGGCCCGGGGCCCTCCCTCCTTCGTTCGGCCATGGCTCCGCGCGTGTCGCCGCCGTTGCTGCTGCTGCCGCCGCTGCTGCTCTTCTGCTGCGGGGACGCTTCGGGGACGCCGGAGCTGCGCCGCCCGCCCGCCCGCATCGGTAGCCGGGCCCGCAGGGGCGGATCTCGAAGGCCTCGCTCGGGGGGCGGCCTCGCTTTCCCCGCGACCTGGCGCCGGGAGGAGGGCTGCCGGGCGCCGCCTGACGGGCCGGGCCGAGCGGCTCTGGGACTCGGGTAGCCCGCCTCCCTCGGCCCGCCCTACCTGGCGTGGGGGGGGGGGNGGGCGGGGGGCGCTCGTGCTGCTGCTGAGCCGGGGGCGGCGGGACGGGCGGGGGGCACGAGGCGTCCGGCAGGCGGTGGGTGGGGGTCCGCGGGGGCGGGCAGGGCTCCGGCTCCCCTTTGGCAGAAGAAGCCACGCGGCTGCCTCTTGCAGGGGTGATCGGGGCCGGCATCGGGGGCACCTCGGCGGCGTATTTCCTGCGCCAGAAGTTCGGCCCCGAGGTGCGGATCGACGTCTTCGAGAGGGGAGAGGTGGGGGGCCGCCTGGCCACCGTCCGGCTGGAAGGCCGGGACTACGAGGCGGGCGGCGCCGTCCTGCACCCGCTCAACCTGCACATGAAGCAGTTCGTCAAAGAACTGGGTGAGGCCTCCCCCCCCCCGCTTTTCTCTTTCCTCCGGGCCCGAGAAGGAATTCCTCTTGTGGGAAGAACGGGTGCATTTGGGGTGCCCGTGGGGGGCTCTTTCTCCGCCCTTCGGACTGGGGCTTGGAAGGGGGCTGTGTGGGGTGATGCAGGCTCAGAACAGGCTCTTTTTGACAGCCGTATTTTCTGCCCTTAATTGGTCTCTTGATTTAATTTTATATCCCCTCTGGTGATTCTCTAATAATTCCAGGCATGTTTATCATTTGTCTTTGCCTGTTTCTTTTCTGTAAAGTGCTTGTGCTGAGATCCATAAAGGTGTTTTTGTGCTGAGATCCATAAAGCCTGGATTTACACCGATTCCATATTCCTAATATGGAACAACTAATAAAGTGATTTTTAAAATCCATATTAACTTCAATTATCATACCCGAAATATCCATGACACTCAAACTGGAATGATGCACTTCTAAAACTCTTTGATTTCTCAGCAACTTGCATTCTTTCATCCATACCAAACAAGATGCAAAATACACTTCAAATTCAGTAAATCCAGTCCTCCCCTCCCCTTTGCATCTTGTAACATTTTGCAGTTAACATGTTTTTTCTTTTCCATGCAAATTTAGATAGATCTTTTTCCCATTGCTTACATTGTACATATCCACTCCGGGCCACCCCAACGATGCCCTTGACGTGATGACCCGGTGTCTGGAGGCCGTGAGGGTCTGGATGGGGAGGAACAGACTCAGGCTCAACCCTTCCAAGACCGAGTGGCTGTGGTTACCGGCGCCTCGGCATAGTCAGCTGATTCCATCGCTGACTATAGGGGGCGAAACTCTGGCCCCCTCGGAGAGGGTGCGCAACTTGGGTGTCCTCCTGGATTCGCGGCTGACGCTGGAAGACCAGTTGTCGGCCGTGACCAGGGGGGCGTTTTATCAGGTTCGCCTGATTCACCAGTTGCGGCCTTTTCTGGACCGGGACGCCCTACACACGGTCACTCATGCCCTTGTCACCTCCCGCCTGGACTACTGTAATGCTCTCTACATGGGGCTCCCCTTGAGGAGCACCCGGAGGCTCCAGCTGGTCCAAAATGCGGCCGCGTGGGCGGTGTTGGGCGGGACTCGACGTTCCCACGTGACACCGCTGCTGCGCGAGCTGCATTGGCTGCCTGTGGCCTTCCGGGTGCGCTTCAAGGTGTTGACTATCATCTTTAAAGCGCTCCATGGCATCGGACCCGGATACCTTCGAGACCGCCTCCTGCCGCAGACTACCTCCCATCGACCTGTACGCTCCCACAGAGTGGGTCTCCTCGGTGCTGTCGGCCAGACAGTGCCGGCTGGCGACCCCAAGGGGGAGGGCCTTCTCTGTAGGAGCTCCCACCCTCTGGAATGAACTGCCCCCAGAGATCAGGGTCATCCCTGATCTCCCTTCCTTCCGCCGCGCCCTTAAGACTTGGTTATTCCAGCTTGCAGGACTGGCCTAGGGTAATTTTTAGAGGGGTTTTAATTACATTTTAATTGGACAAATGTTTAAATATTTCTTTTAATTAATTTTAAATTTGTATTGTTATTTATGTATTTTAACTGATTGTCAGCCGCCCTGAGTCCGCGAGGAGAAGGGCGGGATATAAATCCAAATATAAATAAATAAATAAATAAATTGTACATTGTACTCAAGTTGCCGGCTCTGTCTTTAAATCCGCAGGGCTTTCTGTTCCTCAGAGTCAAGATGGACTCCTGGGCATTTACAATGGGGAGGAATTTGTCTTTGAGGAGAGCAGCTGGTATGTCTGGACTCTTCTGAAGCTCTTCTGGCGTTATGGACTGAACCCCCTGCGAAGCTACATGTGGGTGGAGGAAGTCCTGGAAAAGTTTATGAGGTAAGGAGCGGCACAAAGCAGACGACTGCAGGGTGACAGGGGCGTCCTGGCCGCTCTGGCACAGCCTCTGCACCAAAGGTTTTTCTTCTCAGTGGGCATGATGGGTGAGGGTGATCATATTACCAGGTTTAATTGATTTAATGCTCATTGTGTTCAAAAGAAATGCATTTTGCTTTTCCCCTGGGCCCTTTTATTTTTGGGAAGCAAGGCCTCAGTCTGCCAGGGAAAGAAAAAAAATCAGGAAATTGCTTGGCTCCAAAGTCGCTGTGTTGCTTTATCATATTATAATTGTGAAGAGGACCACTGGATGGCTTGGTTTAAATCAATCAGTCAAAGCTTCATGAATTTATCTAGATCTGAAGAGTAAGTACAGTCAAAGCTGGTTCGTACTTGGACTACAGGCTAGAGTGGAGAGTCAAAGAATATCCCAAAGAGGAAGTTGGCCACCCCCTTCCTAGTTTTGGGGCCATGAATCCCCCAAGAGCTGAACTCAACTCAGGGGCTTCTTTACCTTTTGAAATCTCAAACACAGCCTGTCGTTGCTCGTAGCAGATTCTAGTAGCAAACACATGAGCACAGAGTAACACCCTGAATGTTCAGTAAAAGAGGTAGATACAAAATCAGCTCTGCAGTTAAGTGAAAGACCAACAGCAGATGAAACAGGAGATGACCTACAAAGAAAACCAGTTTGGATGGCACCCAGCAATTAGATAAATGCCAGTTACCACTTCCTGAAACAGTATTTCTCAACTCCAGCAACTTTAAGATTTCGACATCCAGAATTCCCCATCCAGCATGTTGAGAGTTGAAACCTAGGCATCTTAAAAATTGCTGTGGTTGAAAAATACTGCATTAAAACATGTAATAAGAAGAGATTCCATCTAGGGATTTTTTCACCTTCAGAAGTGAGGGAGAGAAAACTATTATGCTCACTCGGCAGGGTTAACAAGCTATAGTGCACTCAGAAAGTATTCAGGCCCCCTTTTGACAATTTCGTTTTGCTGCAACCTGATTCTACAGTTGTTGAAATTCACTTTTTCCTCAATCTACACTCAGTACCCCATAATGACAAAGTGAAAACAGAATTTTAGAAATGTCTATAAATTAAAAAGAAAAAACTGAAATTGGCATAAGTATTCAGACCCTTTGCAACTACATGTGAAATTTAGCTGTGGGGCATCCCATTTCTCTTGATCATTGCTGACACGTTCCTACACCTTGGAGTCCACTTGTAGTAAATTAAATTGATTGGACATGATTCGGAAAAGCACACACCTATAGAAGGCCTCATAGCTGACAATGCATACTGTAGCAGAGAAAAAGCCATGAGGTCAAATTCTGTCTCTGAGCTCTGCAGGCACTTCGCCTGCAGAGCTCAGAGACAGGATTATTACAAGGCACAGATCTGGGGAAGGCTACAATAAAATTTCTGCTGCTCTGAAGGTTCCTAAGAGCACAGTGGCCTCCATAATTCTCAAATGAAAGACATTTGGCACAACCAGGACTCTTTTAAGAGCTGGTCACCCGGTCAAACAGCAATCGGGGAGAAGGGCCTTAATAAGAGAGGTGATCAACTCAAAATAGTTCAGATATTATTAAAAGCTTATGTTGCCCCACTGCTTGATCTATTTTGCACCGATGTAAGATCTTTAGCCTGTTTGCTTCCCCCCTTCCTTTTTCGGTCCAGGGTCTATCGGTACCAGTCCCGCGACTATGCCTTCAGCAGCCCTGAGCACTTGCTCCAGGCCCTCGGAGGGGCCAGTTTTCTTCGCATGCTGAACCAGACCATCGATGAGTCCCTACAAAAGGCCAGATTTTCTCAGGCATTCATCAACGAGATGGTAACTCCTATCATGCGAGTCAACTATGGGCAAAGTGCCAGCATTAACGGCTTCGTAGGTAAGTGGTGCTTGTTTATTCCGAAGTGGCAAATTTAGTGTTGCAACCCTGGACAGCCACTTGTGCTTCTTGCACAACTTGCTTCAAGGAATCCACCTATAAATGACTTGAGGATAGAGAAAGCTGCAAAGAAGAGAGGGTATTTTTTAGTTTTGTTCTATCTTGAGGACTTGGATATACAGATTTAACTTGGTTTAGCTCAAGGTGGACTCAGCCTTCCATTTTAGTCTTGAAACTCTGCAAGCTCTGTTATATTTTGCCAGCACTGAATGTATTGTCTTTTTCTTTTCTTGCTAACACAAAGTGCACTAGCCACCCAGAAGCTAGGTTTTCTGGAATATTTTGGGCTGGAGATTTTTACCACTGTAACATGACCCGGGGCATCTTGTAAATTACATAGATTTTGTAATTTGTGTCATCTCTGGGGTGACATTTGTGTTGTTATTGGTCCATTTTTGCTAATAGGATTGAGACTACAACACCTCAAATATCCCAGCCAACAGTTCCTTTGTTGTTGAAGTCACACTCTCTCTCAGCCCTGGGCAGGAGGCAGTGGCAAACCACTTCTGAAAAACCTGGCCAAGAAAACCGGCAAGACCTGTCCAGACACTCTCTGAGAATCAGGCACGATTGAACAGAAGGAAGAAAAATGTACCAAGACCTTCAGGCATACATTTGGGGAACTTTCATTTCTGGAAGTCCCTGTGTCAAAAAATGAATGGTGGAAGCAAATTCTCCCCCAAACAGACAGGACTTTGCATACTTCTTTGAAAGGTAGCAAATGACAGCCAGTTGAAAATGGAGCATAACAGTTACTTCCCTTGTTACATTATAGGATAGTTGGTTTTGCACATTACTCAGTAAGCCATAGCTGTTTGATTTGTTCATAAGAGTAAGTCATAAACACAAGTGTCCAGTGGCTGGGTTCACATATTTTGTAAAGCAGTTTTTAAAGTTTTGGCTTAGTTTTATTTCTGACTCTGTCACTGAATCACTTTAGCCTCAGCTACTGTCTTGTTTAGGTGTGTCTGACCATTTTTTCTTGGACGTTGTTTCTTTGCAGGAGCTGTATCTTTGGCTGGAGCAAGTGGAGGACTTTGGTCGGTAGAGGGTGGTAATAAATTGGTGTGTACAGGCCTTCTGTATGCTTCCAAAGCCCAGCTGATTTCTGGTCCTGTTATTTCCATAGAAGAAAAAACAAGGCTGAAGGGTCGTTCAGGTGTGGTTGCCTAATATTTATTTATTTCACATTTGCAAAATATGAGATAAGTTTATCAAGCATGAAAGCTGTGTAAGATTGAAAAAGAAGTGGGCAATCTGTCGCCCTCCAGAGGTTTGGGTCCGCCACTTCCCCAATTCCTTGTAGCTGCCGATCTGTTCCCTTCCATGTTCTCAAATAGCCTTACATACCTTTCTGCTTTGTAGGTAGGCATCAAGGTACAATTCCCCCATGGCTATTGGGAGTCCAGTGTCATTATTGGGAAAAGAGATGGTACTGGAAGTTGGGGCTTTGCTGCAGGCAAGCCCCCCATTTTTTTAAATTAGGGCATTTTAAATCTAGCTAAGTTGGGTGGGACCTCAGCAGAGACCCCACGAGCAGGGTGGTTGTGGAAAGCTTCCTAGAACCAAAATTGAGAAGCAGCAGCTCCAGATCAGAAGAGAGGTGTTGAAGAAGAAGCTCTGTGATGATTGAGACAGAGCAGCCTGGGGTGTGTGTTGCCGTCCCCCAAACACAACATGGGAATTCCACTCCTTCCTTTCAAACTACCCTGGATTGTTGGGAAGGATTTTCATCAGAGACCAGGTAGCTGAACAGCAAACCCCCCCTTTGGTGTCCACATCTGCCATTTTGGAGATGATGAAACTTGACGGGCGGGTTGCGGATTAGGTCACTGCTTCAGAGTGAATTGAGCCCTGGGACCAATTATACTGATGGTGGTCACAACATGGAGAAAGTTATCACAAGGTATGCCTGAATATGGCAGGAAAGGGAAAAAGAGTAGCTTGGGAATTGTGCAGCCCTGGCATTCTGCTGTTCTCTGAAAAAAGTTAACTTGCCAGCACTCTCTTTCACATTTGGAAAATACCCCAAACATCTCTATCTCAGGCAGTAAAAATTATAGTAACGTCAAAACTGCTGCATTAATTTCTCTTGGTTGTTTCAAAGGTGGTCTGACAAAGCAGTATGAGGTTACCTACAACTCTACATCTGGAGTAACATCAGATGCCTACGACATCCTACTCATCGCTACTCCCTTGCAACGCAAAATCGCCAACATAACTTTCCGCAACTTCAACCCACAGATCCCCGAGTTCTCTGCTCCCTACCACCAGACGGTGGCAACATTTGTCCGTGGGCACATCAATGCTTCTTTTTTTGGCTACCAGGATCCTTCTCCGTTCCACCTGAAGACCATTTTCACGATGGAAGACCCTCATCTGTTCATCAACAGCCTTGGTGTGGTTTCTCCAGGTCAAGGCAACCTGAGCCCTCCTGTCTGGAAAGTGTTCTCCCGTCAGCTGCTGACCAACGAGCAACTGAAGCTGCTTTTCTCATCCTATGATTTGGTGGAAGTACGGAAATGGCTGGCCTACCCACACTACAGCCCCCCCGAGAAGTGCCCACCTTTCATTCTCCACGACCACATGTATTACGTCAACGCCATAGAATGGGCAGCCAGCGCCATGGAGATGAGCGCCATCTCTGCCAAAAATGCGGCCCTCTTGGCTCACCATCACTGGTACAATAAGATGAATATGATTGATCAAGAGGACTTGCACGAGAGACTCAAGACAGAGCTTTGATTTGGCATCCCAAGGATTGGGGGGAGGCCTCAAAGGGTGTGGGAAACTTGCAACGTATCTTGGGTGTTGGGTATGAGTGCGCAAAATGTCTGGACTTTGAAATGCTCCATTTGAAGCCCAAAATGTTATGCTTCAGATGTCTTCCCTTGGCAGTAACTAGAGCCATTTTAAGCTCAGAACATTCCTACAAGGGCCAAAATATTTTTAGTGAGATAAGAAAGCTTTTGAAAATATGTTTCAAGCTTGAAACAGTTTGCAACCATCACTGTTGAACCTACTTTGCTACTCCAAGAAAACAGGCTTAAAGGGAATTCTTGGCAATAGCCTTTTAAAAACTACTGTATCTTCTGGATTTCTTTTGCAAATCACATTACTTGCTATAAGTTGTTGG
Organism: Protobothrops mucrosquamatus; assembly: GCF_001527695.2. Classification (NCBI taxonomy): domain Eukaryota; kingdom Metazoa; phylum Chordata; class Lepidosauria; order Squamata; family Viperidae; genus Protobothrops; species Protobothrops mucrosquamatus. The sequence continues at coordinate 476,947 of NW_015386415.1, forward strand.
CTGACAACTCAGGTATTTTACGTAGCAGTTTCCTAAAGCCACTGGATAAAGTTGCCAAGAGACTTCATGTACTTAGCCTGGCAGACAGCGACTCCAACAGCTCATTAGTTTTGATTAGAAGACATTTTTACCATTCTGGAAGCCATTAGTTTGGGGAATGAGAGAGAATGGATGTGCCCAATTTGAATCTCTGAATTGGGCTGTTCAAATAACTGAAGTTATAAAATCCGTATTTTATAAGCTTTTAGTAGTATAGTTATGCAAATGAGGACTTGCAAGAGGAGAATTCAGCTGATCTGGCTGCATTTACAGCACATTGAAACTGAGGCATCCGTTCCGAATAAGCCCCTTCTCTTTTTTTAAGGAGAAGGAAATTGGACAGGATTGCTTTTGACAAACTCCAGAGATAAGTAGTAGATTCACCAAGTGTTGAGCCATTTGGTTGTGATGGGAATCGACTGGCTTGTTGCCTGAGCCCCTTGCTGTGGGCAGAGGGACTGCCCCAAAGTCCCCCCAGCCGCTTTCGGGCCTAAGACAGGACTGGAACTCAGTCCCCTGGTTTCTGGCCTGGTGCCTTCACCACTAGACCAAACTTATTGAAAAATATAACTTGAGAGAGGAGAAAATAAAAAAAATTTATACTTTTAAGAATTTATTTTTTAAAAAATGTAAACATGGAATGATCCTGTAGAGCCAACAATAATAAAAATTGCCCACACTGTAGCAAGAGCCAGTACTTCATTTTTTATACTCGTTCCAGGGCTTCTAGCATAATGATGCTGTTTCCTCGTATTACCTAGAAATCAGAACAAATATCACTAGCATACCTAAGAATGAATTCGAAGGGAAAAAAATTAAACTAGTTTCAAGATGGCTAAAGACAGCTAATATGGAGGATTGTTCTACAACTAATCCAGAAAGATCCATGGCAGATTACTTAGTTTTTCATAGGAATATTTTTACTTCACTAGGATAGTATTTGATGAATGCTTCTGGTGTCCCCAATCTAAGACTACTGACAAAGGTACTACAGGGTTCTTAGTATCAAAAGAAGAATTTGAAACTTTTTACCTAAATCACAAATGAAAATGATAAGTGCTTCCTTTACTACTAGAATCAACACAAGTTGATTTATACTGCAACTTTATTTATATGGTTCTTGAACATGGAAGATAAACTATGCTGTACCATGAATGTAACAGCTTAACATTCCCTTTCCTGGTAAAATGGCGTCAACAACTCTTAATTTAACTTAATTTAATTTTAACTTAATTTATTTTTGCTTACCACCATCCCTATGTTGTTCTGTTGTCCACCAGGTGCCATTTCCACACACTCATCTATCACCAAATTCATGAATGGATCAAAACCTCTTAATATTCCTTGAACATGCCGACCTCCATTTAGTTTTACTGCAAAGAACAGATAGCAAGTTAAGTGGTCCTCAATATATTTTGCTATGATTAATTGTTCTCCCTGTCAGAAAAATTCTTTCCTGCTAGATTGGATCTCTCTTTAGCAAGCTTCCACCCACTGCTTCTTGTCCTTTCTGGGGCTTTGGAGAAGAAGTCGATCCCGTCTTCTCTGTGAATACTGGAAGACAGTTATGTTCTCCTCTTTGATAGGATCCCTCAACTGTTCATCATATGATTTAGCTTCCAGACCCTTTATCATCTTTGTTGCTCTTCTCTGCACTTTTGTACTGTGGTGACCAGAATTGACACGGATACAGGGAAATAGATATAGGGAGACTAAACAATGAATTATGAAAATCAGTTCAAAATTAATGAAACATTTAGAGCAGGGGTAGTCAACCTTGGCTCTTTTATGACTCGTGGACTTCAACTCCCAGAATTCCGGTTGACTACCCCTGATTTAGAGCATAAAAAACCAATAAATGAAAAAGTACTGAAACAGATGAAGAAAATAAGGGGAAGTCAATACATCTTAGGAACGTTATTTACACAAGGTAACCAGACAAGAAATAAATTGTATAGTTTTTCCTTGCAAAACAATCTTCAAAACAATCAGTTCACTTACATGATAGCTTCTTGTCCATAAACCTGAAAATTCAAAACAGGAAATAAGCCTCATGCAAGTCAAGTCTATAATAAAGAATTTTTTCCAGACTCTCAACATCTGGGGTCCCGAGGATTCAAAAACTACTTGGTGGCACATAATCAATCAAGCTGCCCACGGTCCCATACGAGAGAGAGAGAGAGAGAGAGGTGGCTCAAAGACAAGTATTAAGAATGCGAAGAGGGACACACAACTAAGGCAGAATAATAGCAAAAGACCCGAAGATGGGCCGCTGCGGGAGGGAGGGCCTCGCAAAGACTTTCTGCCCGGCCCCTTCCCTCTGGGGGAGAGCGCTCGGGGGACTGAAGGGGGGGGGCTTGGCTGCTGGCGGCCCGGAAGGAACGGCCACGTGGGCCGAGAAAGGCACCTCTGGAAAAGCAGCTCTATGGCCACACGCCGCGCAGTGCATGATGGGCCTTAGGGTGGGCTCCCGCCGCCCGCTGGGGCCTCCCGCTCGCTTCTCTGGCTGCCGCGCCCCCGCCCCGCGGTACCTCCGAGCGGAGCGCCGCGACGCTACTCCCCGGCGCGCACTCACTTCTTCAGCTCCGGCGGGTGCGCTTTGCTCATCCTTCCTTTTCCAAGCCGACCGCCTCGCGAAGCGTCTGTCGCTCGTCTCTGCTGCGGTCTGACGTCCCCACGGCGCTCACTTCTCTGCCCAATCACCAGGCGCCTCAGGCGCAGGCGCAAAGGACGTCCAAGCCAACGAACCTCGAGCGCGCCCAAGCGTTCCCGGAGGGCGGGGCCAATCCTAGCGACCAATCCCCGACGCCCTGGGAACGCCCTCTTTTTGAGTCGCGCTCGGCCACGAGGCGGCTGCCGGTCTGGGGCGCTTAGCTTTCGCGGATGCCTCGCTGGGCTCCCCGTGGGCGGAAGGGCCGCTGCTCCCGGGCCAGCGAGCGGGATCGGTCGCAACGCGCGTGGCGGGAACCAACGGCCCGAGCCTTTTGGACTCTCGCCATCCCCACCAGGCCCCGGAACGAGGCACGCCGGGCTCCTTCCGGAAGTCAGCTGGGCTCCCTTTGGGGGAAAGGCGGGCAGAGGCAGCTCACCCGGGACTCCCACAAAGCAGCCTCTTCCTCCTCTTGGAAGGGCCAGAAAGCACCACCACTTACACGCTGGAGAATCTGCTCATTCCTGAGAAACAAATGCCGTCACGTGACCTCCAGCCCAGAATTCAGGATGCGCTGAATGGGAAAGCACAACAGGGCTGCTCTCCCATCAGGAAAGAACAAACGTGGGCTGGCTTCACTCAGCCTGAACCAGGGGTGGGCAACCTTGGCTTTTTTATGACTCGTGGACTTCAACAATCAGATTATGCTATACACTTATGACTGCACCCCCCACTCATCCCAGCAACATTATTGTTAAATTTGCAGATCTTATCTCCAAGGGGGATGAGATGAGCCTGCCTAGAGGGATGAGGTGGGGCGGTTGCTCTTGTGGGGCAGAGACAATAATTTGATTCTCAACACAACTAAGACCGAGGAGCTTATAGTAGATTACAGGAGGAATAGATCAGACATTCGGCCCCTGATCGTCAGCGGTGACCGTGTGGAGCGGGGGCGGGGGGCAGCTTTAGGTTTCTGGGTATTACCATAAAGGAGGACCTGACCTGGAGTGCTCATGTTATGGCAGTGGCTAAGAAGGCCCAGCAGAGATTAAATTTCTTGAGACTTCTCAGGAAACAGCAACTGAATGAAAAATTGCAGGTGACCTTCTACCATTGCTCCATAGAGAGCATTCTAACCTACTGCATTTGTGTGCGGTTTGCCAACTGCACAGTAGCAGATAGGAAAGCGCTCCAGAGGGTCCATTACCATCGCCCAGAGGATTATTAGCTGCCCTCTCCTCCCCCCCCCCACAAACTGTACCGTTCACATTGTTTTAGAAAAGCTCAAAATATTCTTAAAGACTCGTCTCATCCCAGACATTCTTTTTTTGAACTATTACAATCTGGCAGACAGTACAGGATAATAAAAACAAAGACAAACAAGCTGAAAAATAGTTTTTAATCCCAGAGCTGTAACCATATTAAATACCACAGTATAGTGCAACACTGAAGTGCAATATTAGGGGCAGCACAATGGTGAATAATATGTGAAGGATGTGTGTATATAATGTATGTTCTTATTTGTGGTTTTTACTTGGTGTGTAGTGTGCACTGTGGACAGCATTTAATTTTGTTGTGAGTTACACAATGACAATAAAGATATTCTACTCTATTCTATTCTATATTCATTCAATTATTTGCTGTATTAAGCCTGTTGTAATTAGCCTAACTATATAAACAGGCATACAGCTCTTCTCTTCTTTAGGTTAGCCTTGGCTACTTCCAATACCATAGTAAACAATTAGTACTTTAACAAAAAAAAATATCTCAGCCCTATTCAATAATTGACAAAGTTTCTTCTGCACTAGCCTGTGATCCGCTAAAATAGGTGGAACATCTAGGCAACCCTGGCTGATCCTCAGAAAGATCAGACCAGGCTAGTACCTGAATGGAGATTACTACAGATCCCTAGTTGAAAACTATCCTGGTAGCCATAGCAAGCCACTTCTGTCCTATTGCCAAGGAAATAGCTGCAAGGGTATGACCTGGAAGTCACCAGAAATTCAGTCTTGGGAGCCCCCTAGTGCTTATGAGCAAGTCCCGAAGTTACGAAAATTGCAGCACCACGGCAGTCGTTCGCCCTTCCGAGCAACCGCAGTGGCTCTGCAACATTCACCCTGCTTATTCCCTGCCCACCCCCGCCCGGGTCTCTCTCGGCACTAGGCCTTCAATACTCACCCTGCGAAGATCGAGATCCTTTGCTTTCTTGGCTGCTCCAGGCCTTCGGTTTGTTCGCAGAGAATGGAGGCCTAAAGTAACACAAGATCACGCGAGATCAGTGGGGCAAGATCTCACGCGACCGATCTTGCGTGATCTCATGGTACTTTAGGCCTCTGTTCTCTGCAACAGAGAATGGAACCGAAGCTTCTGTGTGTCTCTGGCGGCTGGATGGGAGCTCCAGAGGCCTTTTCCAGGCTGCTACTACCTGGATCTGAGGCCGGGGGACACTTATGTAGCCCTTTGGCGGCCAGTTTCCAGGCAGCAGCAGCCTGGAAAAGGCTTCTGGAGCCCGGATCGGGCCGTGCGGGATGCACAGAAGTGTTCCCTGCCTCAGATCCGGGTGGCAGCAGCCTGGAAAAGGCCTCCAGAGCCTGGATAGGGCCGCACGGAAGCGTTCTAAGACCTCAGATATGCACTGCTCCTATTTATTCTGCCCTCGAAGCCAGCAATGAAGAGGAGGAACCATTCTTTCCAGCTCACTTTTCCAAGTAAAAAACCCTAACAGAACAATGCCCTGGGAGTAGCCAACAAGGTTACTCGGCCAAATACAGAAATTCTCCATATCGAAATGAACTCAAAACACAGACCAAATGCAAATAATGCAAATATACAAGATTTTAAGAATTTAATAAACATTTGTTTGGGGAGTGACTATAAAGACCTCACATATTTTGATAGAAAGTTCACATTTTGATGTTGCATTTTTAAAACCCCTTAAAATGTTCATTTCTGACTCACTCAGCAAACTGAAGCAGCACAGCTTTCCAGGTTCCGATGGCTCCTTTCCTGTTTGAATCCCTCGTCATATCAGTGCCAGTGGCAAGACTTCTGCTTAGATCTGGCCCAGATGTGGATACACCCACGAGTGCATTTTCCCCTACTCAGGACGATTAAGGCACACACATCCATATCTGCTGTCTGAACAAAAAAAAACCTGCCTGATTTGGATGAAAGCACAAATAGAAGCTCTCAGCAGCTTTGGAGAATTCAAAAGGTTTAGTATTGTGTCTTGTCACTCAGTTACATCGCAAAGCCCAGAACAAACCATCTCTTTAAGCAGGATTGTAGAAATAGCCATTCTGTGTCTTTATAGAGCACCAGAGGTATTAATTTTAACTGGCCTAAGTTAATCTGCCCTGCTAAGACAACAGGCGAACAAACCTCAGAGTGACTAATGAAGCACCCTCTCATCCCTCCCTCCCCATTATCACCCCAGGAGTAGGGAGAGCTGGCCAAAGCAAGGCAGGGAAATTCCCTGGGCCTGTGAATGTATCCATAAGCGAGGGAAAACCCAACCACCCGTTTCCCATTCTGACAACTGGCAGCCTTTCTTCCACAGGACAGGGTGCTTCTTGGGCCGCCCTACCCCAAGAAAGCACCCAACTTATTCCCACTTTTGTTTCCTAGTTTCATCAAGTTTACCGCACCCTTCCTAGGTGGACCTGGGTTTGTGCACAAGGGCAGGGCTACTGAGCGATGCCGGTCAAGGTCTCCTTCATCTTCTTTGTCATGCTGGGGATGAGATGAACATGGTCATCCACGCACTTCATCACGCAGTTCTCCAGCTGCAGCTTCACCTGCGATTCTTTGCTCCCAGAGTCCAAGGCATCCTTTGCTTTGTCATTGCAGTGCATTGTGCAGCGAGAGAGGCGGTTCTGTGGGGAAAAAGCAGAGGTGGGTACAGATGAGCACAGCCAGATGGCCCCGTGCAAAGCAGAGAAGTTATGGGGCGTCTCCTCAAGCAACAGGAAGATCAGCTGATCCCAGATTCGTAAAAGGATGGGCTTCCTTGGAATTCAGGGTTGGGGAACCTTTGGGCTGCAAGCCCAGGGGCCATCATGAGAGGGGCAGTGGTGCAAACGGTTCCGCCACCACCCCTTGATTTAGCAGGGGCGCTTCTTAGGCAGGGATGCCAAGAATATTGTGAGATACACAATAAATGTACATGTTGTAATTTTCCGTTTCTGCTTAAGGAATAGACATGTAGAGGCACTTAGCTAAGGTACTTTTAGGAAAGAAGATGTAGTAAGCTGGAGGAACAGAGAAGGACTATATACACTGACTCAAAGCATACTTTTAGAATAGTGCACATTATTGTAGAATGGCATATAGTTTATGAATGACATATTATTCAATTTATATAAGGTTTATTCTTTATAAAAACTGCCTAAGCATTTTAAAGTATAACTATGAACCAAAGTGTAGCCATGTTTAACGGAAGCATGAACTGTTACATACATAGCTTCTAGATGAAAAGCAGGCATTCTTATAGATAAAGAAGGCAAGATATAAATCCTTTGTAATTGCAATTATCCAGTTTAGGTAGACAGGCTCACCTTGTAGATAAGCTACACCCTGAGTTAGCAAGATGTTACAAATCATGCCACAGATAAGGAAGGAGAGATAAGACAGAAACAAAAGGGGCTGTTGATCTAATAATTGGAGGTCTGGTTGCTAGGCGGTCGGAAAGCATGTGACCAGAATGGACCTATCAACTGGGTCTGGAACAGAAGGCTGTGGCGTATTCTCTGGGACAGGGTATAAAAGTTTATCCGGAAGTGATTCAAGTGTGGCCCTTTCCTTGCAGGGAGAAGGGCCCAAGAGCCTTTGCAAATGCTTCAATAAAACTTGTTTTGTTTCCGGCACCCTTGGAGTTGAATTTTTATTCCCCACAGTATGGCAAAGCAAGTCAAGAGGGCAGCTGTGACAGCCCAGTCAAATCTCTGCCTGTTTTTATGTGTGACAGACACACACACACACACACACACACACAAACCAGAGCTTTAACCCCTCCACCTGGAGCACAATTTACTGACCACACGGTGTGGACCTGCCAAGCAGGGCTTATTTTTCATCTTTCTTATGGCCAATAGGGAGAAACGGAGGCCGGAGGAGACGAAGGGCCGGAGGGGGCGATTCTCCTCTGCGGGAGAAGCGAGTCCATCCTCCAGCTTTCAAGGGCATCAGAATCCGGTCACCTGAGGCGGCGCAACGGTCTCTCACCTGGAACCGCTCCAGCTCCCCGGTCACCAGCGCCTGGGCCTGGGCCAGCGGCGCGTGGCAGCGCTCGATGCACCGGTGCACCTGCTGCATGGAGGACCGCTGGTCTTCGCAGCAGGTCGCGCTGCAGCGGAACATGAGGCCCTGCGAGGAAGAGGAGGAGGAGGAGGAGGAGAGCGGTGCTCCGGGTCAGGCCTCGCGCGCGCGCGCTCGCTGCCGCCCGAGCAGCCCGCTGGCGGAGCCCGACCCGCCCGGCGCCGGGAGATCGACGGAGGGAAGCGCCGCGGGGCCCCGGCCCGGCCTCCTCCCCGGCTCCAGCGCCCGACGGGCGGCCGCGTGTCTCTCCCCAGAGGAGCCGCCCCCCCACCCCCTCCTCGCCCGCCGACCTGCATCTTGCGGATGTGCTCCCGCTCCAGGCCCTGCACCATGCCGTCGATGGCCTCCTGCACGCGCAGCTG
>NW_015386415.1:485456-487435 GCF_001527695.2 Protobothrops mucrosquamatus
GGGGGGGGGCTTGAAGGAGGCGGGGGGGGGGCGTGGCGGCGCTGCGCGGCTCCGGGTGAGCCCAGTTTGCTCTCGGCCGGGCATTCGTCGGGGATGGCGAACTGTAGAGTCTCTTGCTCGAGGAGGGGGTTGGACTAGAAGACCTCCGAGGTCCCCGCCAACTCTTGTCATTCTGTTATTCCGATTAGTGGATGTTGACCAGATGCTTTTGGGAAATGCCCTCAGTTCTTCCACTTCCTCTCTAATTACTACCCAGTGACCGAAGCTTTGCTCCTTTGGGCAGGGCGAACCTTTGGATGGGATGTTGGAAATCAACATGTCCGTAAACAGACGGCCCAGAATCACTTCACAATGGGTGGTGTATAAATTTAATAAACAAACAGACAAACCACTTTGCCACATTTTGTACAGATGTAAGGTCATGAAACTGACTCAAGAGATCTGTGGGAAGCAGACCTGCCCTGCTCAATGGCTGTGGATTGCCGAGCCCTAACTGATTATGTGCCATCAAGTTTTTTTTTACTGGCCCCACAGATGGATCTCTTCCACTACTATGGCTGTTAGGTTACTTCTGATTCTCCGTCTTGCTCACTGTCAATAGGCTCAGTTGCATTCATGACTGTAACCAGACATTTCCTAGCCGGAAGGGGGGTGTATTTAAAAGATATGGCTGCCCCAAGCAGACAACCAATACCTGTAATAAAATTGCCTAGTTGCATCTCAGCTTTTTTTATTCCACCTGTGGCCCTCTGCCCCCTTTTGTGATGTGGAAAACAGCCCCCTTTGCCCTTTTCTGATTCATTAAACTAGACTTTTCCAGTTCCTGCAACTGTTCTTCATATGTTTTAGCCTCCAGCCCCCTAGTAATTTTTGTTGCTCTTCTCTGCACTCTTTCTAGGATTTGAGTGTCTTTTTTGTACTGTGATGTATTAATCCTGATTATATCACAATGCAATCGTATCATGATTACACCACAGTTATTTCCTGATTATGTCATGTGATGTAATGATAAAATCATCAAAGAGGTCTCTCTTTTACGTGTGCAAGAGCTTAGCTACAGCTCGACTTTTTTGTCCCTCCCTTGTAGACATTCCTGTTTTCCACCATGGTTTTATTTCTCCCTTGGCCTCAGATGGAGCCACAGAGTTGCACTATCCGGTTGATTATTGCCTAAGTGATTGTTTTGAAATATCTAGGTTACTCTATTGAGTCAGAGCATGTATAATAAATAAAGAACTACACAATTCATCACCATTGTGTACCATTTGCTTACAAGTAAATCCTGCTCAGCAAACAATTTGGCCCTTTAAGGGCAGGCTGTCTGGAAGGAATGCGCTTTGCAAAGCAAGCGCAATCTGGAAAGGACTCTGTTTTGAAAGTTTCCTGTAAGTTCTTCCCTTTTCTTAATCTCAGGCTGAAATCTGCAACAGGTTGACCTACTAACCGGTCTGTTGTGAGGATTGCCTAAATCAAGCAGAAGTGCTTTATAAACCTGAAGTACATGCTAGGTATTATGATCTGTCAAAAAACTTAAATGAACCTGTAACCTCAACTGGGAGAGAAGTCTCTTTCTCGCAAGGCTGACGGGTGCTGCTGAAAAGACACATTCCGTCTTCTAAGTGCCTCTTGCAGACATTGTTCTACAATTATTCTTATTCTACGATGTTCCACAGGAGGTGTGAACAGGAACCTTCACCTGGAAAGGAATTGAGGCCTCAAAGGCCCCCAAGGCTTCTCTGCTTCCAGCAGGGGGAGCCACATGCAAAGTTTTGTCCCGGAAATAAGGATTTTAGGGCCATCCTTTCAAGACTGCTGCAATGTTTTGGTTTCTTTGCCAGCAAGTCCTTTTTTGGCTCTGGATGTCCAACTTCAGAGATGCTTGATCACCTTCAGAGTTTTTTCCCCACAGAAATGGAATCCCCTGGCTAAGTTCTTATCAATATACTCTCTCAGCTCTTTCAACTCTCGGGGGGGGGGGG
>NW_015386415.1:488438-491902 GCF_001527695.2 Protobothrops mucrosquamatus
GGGAGTCTGGGGCAGATTTCAGAGTCTCAAGGGTCTGCTCCTGGTCCTCACTTGTCATAGCCCCTCGCGTGCTGCTGGCTGGAGTAGGAGGCAAGGGTCCCGTTGCCAGTGTTAAGGTCCTCAGTCCATTTTCCCATCAGATCATAGGGTGCCACTTATCAAGCCAGGTTAATCCCAAAATTACAGCCTCAGTCATTTTTGGGACCACTACGAAAGGATGAGTTCCCAATATTCCCCCATTTCCAGGTGCACCGGTTTGGTTAGCTTAATGACTATGGCATTCATTTAACGACTGCTGCAAAAAAGGTGCAAAATGATGTGGTGACCCACTTAACAACTGCCTCAGCTTAGAGCCATAATTGTGGGCTCAATTATGATGGCAGGTGGAGGATTCCTGGAGCTGAGTCTGGAGCCGAAGGCGGCTTCCTCTGTCCTGTCCTGTCCTGTCCTGTCCTGGGGCTGCCCCTTTGGGAGCCTCCATAAAATCCAAGCATTCTGGGAAAGTCAGAGGATTCCCAGGGCCGATGTTTGGCCTTGACTGAAGCCACCAGGCCACGATCCTCTCACGGGGAGGGCAGGGCCACCCAGGGGGGCTTCCTATGGAGGAAAGATGGCGGGGAGGCAGAAGTTTTTGGTGAGCGGATGTGGGTGGCTGCAAGGCTGGAGCTGCTCAAAGCTCAATGAAAAGCCACTTTTCATCATCCAAGCAGCCCTGAGTCTGTCTCTTGGGCACTTTATTGTACACTTCTGGATTTTAGATTTCTTCTGCTGCTGCATAATTCCCCCCCCCACCAAATCTTGGGGGAAACACGCAACCCCTTCACGTTCTGAGAGCAGAAAAGCTCTTCCAGAGTAGCCATTCTGTCATCCTGCCAGCCCCCTTATCCCTTCCGTTGCCTGTAAAGGCAAGAAGCCTGAAACTGTACAACAACCGATTCTCTGTGGAGGGGCCACACACACACACCGGTGTGCTAGGAATGTCTGCAGTAATAAATGACAGCAGTGAATGGAGGAAGAAAATAGCTCGGAAACACAAGGGAGAAGAGGCCACCAGAGTAACAGCCGAATCCCAGTGGCCAAATAGCTGCCCTGGCCCCTCACCCAAGGGAGGGCTGACCCTCAGGGGTCCAGCTCTGGTTACCCGCACTCTTCTCTGTGGGCCTCCGCGAGTCTTTAGATGGTGCTCTAAAATTAAGGGCCATGAAGTCATTACAAGAGCATCCTGCAGATTCCCAAGGGGCATCCACACGCCTTCAGGGCTCCTGCTGCGAGAGTTTGGCTAACTGCCGGGCCTTATATGGCCAGGCGTTGGGACTCAGCCTGGAGGGAGTGGACTGGGAAGGAAATGGGACTCTGGGACCACTTATAGCGCCTTGTGAGGCATTGTATGTTCAATAGTATCGCTGACTTACGACCGTTTATTTAATGACCATCGCCGCAGTCATATGATCAAACCCAGGTGCTTGGCAACTGGCAGTTACATTGACTGCAGCATTCTGGGGTGATGTAATCAGCATTTGTGACTTCTGGGTTCTGACAAGCAAAGTCAATGGGGGAAGCCAGATTTGCCTAACAACCACATGAATCACTTAACAATTGTGGCAAAAAGGTTGTAAAATCACAACTCACTTAAGAACTGCATTGCTTAGCAATGGAAGTTTCATTCCCAATTCTGCTCATAAGTCAAGGACTATCTATATTAATTAGTGATCACTGTATGTCCAAAACTTTATCCTGGGGAAGGTGAGCTTTAAAAGAAACTAATTTTGGATATATAATAATGTGGGACTGGTAATGCCACCACCAGATGGATTCATAGTTGGCTGACCAACCGCACTCAGCAGATAGTCCCCAATGGAACTACATCTGCATGCAGTGGGGTATCTCAAAGTTCGGTTTGAGGGCCAGTACTCTTCAATATCTTCATAAATAGTTTAGATGAGGGAACAGAAGAGGAATTAATCAAATTTGCAGATCACACCAATCTGCAATACTGAATATTTTGGAAGACAGACTCAAGATACAGAAGGATTTTGACAGACTTGAACATTGGGGCCTATCCAACATAAAGTCCCCCCCCCCCTGGCTTTTGCAGAGGACTGGAGCCTTGCAAGTCCCAGGCGTTCTGGTCCGAACTTGGCCTCTGCCGTAAATGAGCTCTGTGTGCAATCATAGGTAAGCCACCATCCGCTTGGCCTCAGCAGCTGCAACGCAAGGCTCACAATGCCCAGCTAACCACAAATCTTGTATGGCTTCCTTCAAGGTGAAGCCCTTGGAAAACAGCTGTGCTCTGCAGTGATCATTTCTGGCAGAGATTTTGCCAGATTTTGAAGTTTTGAAAATACAACTCAGTATTACCAAAGTGCCAAGAAAGATGTGACCTACAATCCTCAGATGAGAAGAAAAATAATACTGATCCTGTCCTGGACCCCCTGAGGCAGCATTTGAGGGAGCACATGTGAGCACCGGGTTGTCTGCCGATAGCGGTCAAGGAGTTCAGGAGGGCAAAAGGGTTGCGGCTGTGTGTGGAGAGATGCTTGCCCTTTTCCAGTGAGGGGAAAGATACTGATTGTGATCAGATGATTAGTTTAATTAGGACCCTCAGTAACCTAGCAGATGCATTCATGCAGCATCCTAAGCTTGATTAGTGTTAACCTTAGTTTGTGTTTTTGTGCCTCCATATTTATGTGAAGCCAGCCTGTTTAATCAGCTGATGGTTCAATGTATTGCACACACAGAGAAAATGGATTAATTCAATACCAAATTTAGTCATGTTGTGTAAAGACATGCCTTTAGTCTTCAGTAATACGTAAAGAGAAGAACCTGTAGGACAGTGTTTCTGGGGAATTCTTGGAGGTGAAGTCCATACCTCCCAAAGTTCCTGAGTAACAAAGATGTAGGAGACGTCCTGGCTGAGACCAAGGACTCATCTATTCCAACATTTCATTCCCAAAGTGGCCAACCAGGTGTCCATTGTGAAGACGGAGTCTTGCCGTCAGCCCCCTACACCTCCCCTGATACATTCCGAGCAATTGGCTTGGGATTCATAGGGATTCTGACCCCAGCAGCCACTGAAAGCAGCATCCGGATGGTGCAGACGCTGAGGCCAGTCAGCTGCTTGAAACAAGAAGCCGGCCTCCTCTGCGGGGCCGTATTCAGCCTGTGAGTGTAATCCAGCCTGTGTGGTCCTGTTCACAACATAGCTATAAAATCATGAGAATGTTGATATCTTCTGCAGTCTGGAAATCCATGTGCTCCCCATTGGTGAAGCAATTGTGGATGAGAACAAAATGGTAATTTGGTGGGCAGATCATTTATGATTTTCAGACAGCTGGTAGCTGTCAGCCCACTACAGTTGCCCAACTGGGTGAAGCTGATGTCCTAGATTGTATCGTGGCACAAGGCTTTGCAATTAGGGCCCGTTTTATCTAACGCAAGATGCTTGTGCCATCCTTGTATTTCTT
>NW_015386415.1:491997-550827 GCF_001527695.2 Protobothrops mucrosquamatus
CCATCCTTGTATTTCTTAATGAGTAAGGAATCATAAGACTTGATGGATTTCAAAGGAAGTGACCACAAGGCTTGTTAGGCCTGATCGGGGACCTTGTGTGAGTTTGGTTATCTTGGAACAGCTTCCATCCTTATTCTGTGGTTTTCCTCAGAGGTTTATTGATATTCATTATGAAGAATCTCCATGGCAACATGTGGGTGTGTTTTGTCTTCCCAGGCCATCTGGAGCAGGAGAGAAGACTGATCCGTGCCCAATGGGAAGCCAGGCAAGAAAATTCTCCCAGAATCTTCTGCTGCTTCCCTCTGGACCACTGCAGGAGGGAATATTCTGCAAGAACTGCAACAGAGGCTGTCATGAAAGTCTGCCCTGGACCTGCCTTCCGGCCATGCTCTTTCCATTCCTCTACCAGCCACTTTCCCACTCCTTTCTCCTCGATGTGTGGCCAATAAGCATTCTTCTGTTGAGATTATGCTAACTTTGGAGTTCCCCAAATTTAAAAAAAGAATTCTGAAAAAATGAAAGACTTCCTCAAATCTTGAGGATTCTTCAAATCTGCTGACGTCCTTTTTTATATTGGGTGGATCCATTTCTGCTACATAAGAAAATGGGTTATGGTGCATCATAAATCAGGGAAGGGCAGTTTTAGAACATTTCCTGAACTGACAAATTTGTATGAAAAGGGCACCCAGATGATGAAGAGGTATAAACTAATGAAGTGTTCTTGCACAATCTCTCCTGTTCAGGAGAAGGCAACTGGTTTTCCCAGACCCTCTTCCATCTGGGGCAGACAATCCAGGATTGAGATGAGCTATTCTCTCCCAGCCACTCAGAGGCCTTCCTGCAAGGCTTCCCTTTTGTTCCTTCGGATGGCATTTCAGCATCTGCAAAGTCTCTGAGAGCTGAGGTGCTGGTGGTGGGGAGGGGGTCTGATTGTGTGCCTTTCGCATGACTTCAACCTCCACAATTAGCAGGGTCGCATTCCTGACCCCCAGGCCCCAGATGACGTCACCAGATGATGCCTTTTCCCTGGGGCTGGGGCTGAAGGGGGCGGGAGAGCAGATGGCAGCCCCTCAGCTGCCAGCAACCCTTTGGTTGCTGCCAAAATGATTTGGGGGAGAGTCCCCTCCCCTCTACCCTGAACTGGGGGGGTCTCAAGGGTTAAAGACACCTGGCACGGGTGTAACAAGCAGACTGCCCCCCACCAGCATTTTCTCTCCTTCTGAGGGCCAGTTGGAGCAGGGGTGGTGGTGTGGCTGAGTGATTAGTGTGACTGTCATGACACGCTCTCTTGATTCTTGCATCACTTGAGCTCAAGAACAATAAAGTCAGGGAGGTCCTGACTAATCAAAATAGCAAGATGGCGGCCACAGTGCTACGATGGGAGCTCCGCCTGCTTTGTGTGGCTGTCCTCATAAAAACTGGGCAGAGCTTCAATCTCAACATCATGGCCACCAAATTGACTTTTTTGACCATATCCTAAGTAAAGCAACACAAACAAAACTACTCAATCTTATTTTGTGGGGCTCCATTAGCCTGACGGGGGCAGAAGAATCCTCTTTCTGGGCATGCTGCCAGTCCGAATCCTGTGTATTGGACAGGCTGAGTGCCAGCTTCAGGACTCCCCCCACCCCGTGGCACTGATGGCATGCCCCTTCCAGCCTCTTGAGTTCTTCCCCTCTTTGAGAGAGACCCATGTCACTGTATGGGGCAATAAAGAAATTCTCTCTGTCTTTTGTGTGTGGTAAAATGATTTTAACATGAAAAAGATCATTTTGCAGTGATTTAATGATAGTTCTCCTGATAGCATTGGGTCCTAAGAGCAGAATGGACCCAGGGACCTCTTAAAGTCCTCCAAACCAATCTCAGGTCTCTGTTGGTTCCACTTGCAAAAAACAAGCCACAGCTGACCTCTCAGAGCTGAAGATTGCAAAACCTTCTGCGGGCCAGAAGATAACAAATCGCTTTTCTTTTGGATAACTGAAGCTTCATAACAAAAGAGGTGGCAGAAACTGCTCATGAGATTCCAGAGCCCACAGAAAGGCCCAAGCAGCTGAAGCATCTGGAGAACGTGTGACGAGGCAAAAGAAATCTGCCCGCGTGGGTGAAGCGGGAGCGCTGGGTCTCCCTTCCACGCTGGGATCAGTTTTCAGTGCCACAGCTGCTGCAGAGGGCCCCTGCCTTCCTGCTCTGGACCGTCTCCCTGTTGCTCTTCTTGGATCCCAAAGAGACGGGAGGGGCTCCTTTCACCTCCAAACCCAGTTTACCTGGACACATAATCTGTCCTTGGAAAGGCTTCATGTTACAAACGAGCTGTGTTCTTTGTAGAAGGGCCCATCTGACCCCCAATCCCAGCAGTCTCAAAAGTGTTAACTGGTTAATATTGGGGATGGGACACCATCAGAACATCCCTGGACAGTAGACTAGAGGGGGATTACAATAGGCAATAGCAGGTTATTCACTATTATTGGCAATAAAACCACAGGGATGTGTCCATGTGGCCACCAGCAGCCGAGGAATTGAAGGTAATTTTAGGAAGAACCCCAGATCCACATTGTTCCCAGGTGGGCTGCCTTGCTGCCCGTGAATGCAGAGAAGGAATGCCCTGCAGCCAAGATCCGAAGCCTCAGCCAGCAGCCCGATCCACCCAGCCCAACATCTGAGGTGCCACCTGAGGTGGCAGCTCAGCAACTCGATCCCAGGCTGGCAGCTCGACCCCAGCCCAGCACCCGGCCCAGCAGCCCAGCTCCTGGCCCAGCTGCCCGATCCCAGGCTGGCAACCTGACCCCAGCCCAGCACCCGGCCTGGCAACTGAGGTCCATGATCAGCTGAGAGGCGGTGAGAGGCAGCGAATAGGGTTGAAGACAGCCAGTGACCCAAGCAGGCAAAGAGCAATAAGGCAGGGAGGACCGGTAGCCAAAAGACAGGAAAGCAGGGAGGAAAGGGACAAATAAATTCAGCGAGATCTGTTTCATTAGCAATATAACATCATCATGCCAATGAAGTGGATGATGCAATCGGTGTTTTCACTCACATCACTGGGGCAATGATGACATCATTTGGACTCATAACGGGCTCCTCTTCCTGTTCAGTGACTGCAAAGTCTCTACTGGGAAGTGGGACACTCACAAAAGCTCTAACGTAACATTGTCCCCAGGGCAGCCATAAATAACCTCACCGCATACTTAAAGCTGAGGAAAAAATGATGGAATCCTGAGCATGTGGCTATGCATCATGGCATACTTTGCACATAACTCCACCTGGAGACTTTCCACTACATCACTAAAAGACCGTCCCCTGCCCCAAGGAAGGGCAGAGCCCACCCCAGGCACGTGTGGATGGAAGCTGACCACCCCAGCTTCCATCCTGTGGATGGAAGCTGACCAGCCACGGAGACCTCCAGCACCGCACCCCAGGCAACAGAGGGTGGGAGTCCTTGGGGCAAGAGCCAGGCTACACTCCCCACAGATGCTGCCCTAGCCGGTCACCTCTCACCCCTTGGCTTGGAGCCCAAGAAGTGGTGGTGGAGAGGCCTTGCTGGGGTGCCTTCGTGCAAGAGGAAAACCTTGGAGAAAAACGAGCCATTTATTCTGGCCTTCAGAAGCTCACAAAGAGGAGAGTCTGCTGAGGGTGAGGTCATTTCCAGAGGGACACCAGTCTTTGACACTGAGCCTTGCCCGTGCTGCGCCCAGGCTGAGGTCATCAACCGAGAGTCTGTCTGGCCAGGCAGACCACCCACCCTGAGAAGCAACACTGATACCATCCCTCCGTGGTTCCCAGTTGAGGTCTGAGCCTGGTGCGAAAGCCAAAGAAGGAACCCCAGACACGAGGGGCAGGTTTTGTTTCCTTTTATTGAAGCGCTTCAGAAAAAGGGGTCCCAGCCAGCAACATGCCAGGACCCAGAACCAAGGATTAAGACAGCTTTATTCAGGCGGGATATATAAGAAATATCATCTAATAAACGTTTTAGTAATGATCTAACACTTGTCTATCGGTCTCTAGCTACCCCTATTCCAAGCCTTGGCTAATGAACACTCCAGGCGTTACCTAATTCACATTCTATTTGCTCCAGACCATCCCTCTTCTTTCCCCACCTCTCTTCCTGGGGCACTGATGAAAAAACCCCAAGAAGAAGCAGAAGAGCCAGTCACCTAAGCAAAGAGGAAAAGTCCCTGAGCCTCCAGGGAGGACGCCTGACATGACTCTTTCCAGCAGCAGAACAGAAATGCCAGGGATGCTGTAATGGAAAGTATTTTTTTCCAAATTGGATTGCTTAGATGAGCAAAGAAATCCACATGAAATGCTTTAAATTGCTAATTTTCACATTTTTCTCATATTTCTAGCAGAGACAAAAATCTGTTTTAATTACTAAGGAAAACAAGTAAATATATTAGAAAGGAAAGAATCATATAAACACCACACACTTTCCTCATTAAAATGTCATTTTTTAAAATTCCAAGGCCCCCCTTTGAGCCCCCAGGCTGGCCAGAAGCATCTCAGCTGGTTTAAGTTCACAGATATATAATGGGTTGCTGAGATTGCAAGAGGAGGTCTGTGTTCGTCTATCGTAGCCAAAATCCCGGAGGAGTCTGGTAGCATCTCCAATGAACAAATACTATTAAAAGATGTAAGCCTTTGTATGTTGCAGATCAAATTTCATCAGATGCAAATTTCATTCAAAGGCAAAAACTGCATCCTTTAATTAAAATTTGCATACATTGGAGTGACATGCAGTTCACGAAAGCTTTCAGCTTTGCATAAAATTTATTCTTCAGAAAAGATGATATCAAGAGTCCTTATTTTTGCCACCAGACTCACATCGTTGCAGCTCATAAAAGCTGATGCTTTTAAAATAACATTTGCTAGAGGAACCCATTTGTGAAACTCTCCACCGACACCCCTGAGATCTGAGCAAAGAGAAGGAACTTGATCTGTTCCTAAATGGGCCGCCAAGGACTCCATGGAGTTGAGACGGATTCAGAAGCATCTCCTTTGCTGCAGACGGGGGCTCCTTTGGGAGCCAGCTTTTTGTGTGCGCCAGGTATGCAACAGGCAGAGCTTCCATTGCTCCTTGTGGCTGCCATTTTGACTTTTTTGACCTACTCTGTAGTCACCCTGCTTGCCACAGTGGTTGCGTTGCTTCCCAAATGGCTGCCATGGATTGAGTGGCCAAGAAACACCCATTTAGCAGAAGGCCAAGGGGGTGGTGCCTCCCTGCCCCCCAATCTGGGATGCTCTATCATCCCAGCTTATGTTTTTGTGGGGTCAGAGGGTACATGTCAAAACAAAACCACCAGGCCACACACACACACACACACACACACACACAGAACCACTTTGCACAAACTGGGGGAGTCCCGGTGGCATCCCGCTGGAGGCTGGCTGGTGACTTCGTCTTGCATGCTCAACCACACCATGATTCAAAGGCTGCCATTCCCAACCACACTGATGTTAAAACAGTAAAACACACGCTGTGATGTCACAACCCCATGCCCTTCCCTAGTATTTCAGTGTCACAAGTCCCATTTCATCACTTGCCCCTCTTGCTCTCTCATAGCCCCCGTGAGTCACGGCCGGTGGGCTGGGGGTTTAGCACGCTATGCAAACAGGACTGAGAAGCCCAGCTTAGCTTCCGGTGTGGATCTGCACAATTAAGAAGTGTGAGGTTGTGAGCCCTGGCCTAATGCAATCTGTGAAGTCTTGACTTCGCCCTTCCCCGCCTTCCAATCCCCCCAATGGGGAGGGCACCACAGACAAGAGGGGCATGGCCGCCCTGCCCCCCCTGTGCAGGAAAGGGGGGCCAGCGAAGGGCATCCGGCAGACCCTCCCACCAGCCCTCCCCGAGCAGCCGGGGGGGGGCTGTGCTGAGGAGCAGGGGGCAGCCTTGGGCAGCCCAGAAGGAGCCTCTCTGGGCAGCTCTGAGCTCCTCTTGCAGGGGCTGGAAGCGGATTTTGCGTTCCCACCAAGAAAAAGTACAGGTCGTCCTTGACTTACAACAGTTCATTTAGTGACCATTCAAAGTCACGGCAGCCCTGGAAAAAGAGACATATCCGTTTTTCACATGACCATTGCAGCAACTCCATGATCTCATGATCAAAATTCAGATACTTGGCAACTGACTCACATTTATGACCGTTGCAGTGTCCCAACAACTGTGACCAAAAAACAACTGTGACCAAAAAAATCATCAAATGGGGCAAAACTCACTTAACTAATGTCTCGCTTAGCAACATAAATTTGGGGTTCAATTGTAGTCGTAATTCAAGGAGTCGGGGGGAAGGAAGGCAGCCAGACTGAACAGAGTTCACACAGCACACAGCCATGACTCAGGGAAAGAGGAGCTGCTGTCATGTTGGGAAAGGGGAAAGTCTAATATAGTCACACAAAAGCTTGGTTGCATTAACTTCCTTCCTTCCTTCCTTCCTTCCTTCCTTCCTTCCTTCCTTCCTTCCTTCCTTCCTTCCTTCCTTCCTTCCTTCCTTCCTCCCTGCACCTTCCTGCTTTCCTGTAAGCATGTTGTACAAACCGAGCTGTTGAGTTGTGTTTCATAACCATTTTGGTTCTAATAGTGTGCAAAATCTAAAACTGGGTTAATTCAGTAATAAGGGTTGAGCATGTCAGATAAATTCGGTCCTGGTTTACCAAATCCTAAGTGAAAAGAGATCCCTCGGGGTCACAGGAAAGAAACCCCGGCAGGTCACGGGCTGCAAGTCCTTCGACTCCCACTGAAAAGGCCGTGGTAAGTTCTACGAATCTGCTCCTAGAAATCCCATATTGGTTGCAGAAATAATATTTTAGGCCCAGACAACGCAAGTGGAGGAACGGGAGCACAAAGCAAGCTTCTTCTCCAGAGGCCTCACCTGGTACGTGTTCTGGTTGTGATCACACAGTGCATTAAGCTAGAATATGGTTCACACAACTGATCTAGGCTGGAAAATCCAAAAGAGCAACTAGATATTTGCAGCCTGCTCAGGCAGCCCCATGGTTGTGTGAACACAGTGGTTGGGCTCCATTTATCACTTAATTGTACAAATGGTGTTGAGGCATGTTGTACAAACGTGGCTGCTCAAGGACTGCTTGACACAACAGCCTCCAGATTTGTAAAATTAGGATGTTAAACTCGAATGTCTATAGAACAAATGCAGTGTTAGAAAGAAAACACAAATGCTGAAACTGCGCCAGAAGGACGGTTGAAAATTCGTTCCTTTCTGAAAGGCCTGAAGATTCTGCAGGGCTGATCCGCTGGCTGGGATCCAGGAAGCCCCCCGGCCTTTTCTGAATGGAACGGAATCCCCCTTACCTCTCCTTTCACTCCGAGCCAAAAAGGGCTTTGTGGAACCTGCCAATCCTGGCTCCAAGAAACATCATGTTGAGACAGGATTAAGGTCTTGCACTGCCCCACTGCTTTGGCCCCCCTTTGAGGACACTCTGTGTGTGAGTGTGTGTGCGTGTGTGCGTTTATTTCTGCAGTTTTGCCCAGGCCAAGCTGAGCTCTTCTGACACTTGACAGAGACCCTTCATTCAGAACTTGCCCCAACAGTGAGACTCACCACCTCAGCACTGAAGAGGGGATCCCTTTGCACCCCAATTATTTGCTCTGGAACCACAGTTCACATAACTGAGCCCAAGTGTGATTTCCTTGATGTTGGCTTAGTGTAATGCATGAGCTATCCAGAGCTGAGGAACTTAGACAGCAAAAAGTTTAATAAAAAATCTAACCAACAATGGTTTACTTAAAACTATGGTTTGAGTAAACCATTAGCATGAGAGCCAAAGCCGGGCACAGCAATAAGATACACAGGTTTCCTTTTACTCATCTGAAAAGTGCCATGATACCATTCTAGGCATCTCTACCTCAGTTGGTTTTGACTGACCCCTACTGTCTTGGGGAACATCTTAGACCAGCTCCTTCCATAAAGGCTGCCCAACTCATCTGGTTCCATTGGCCAAGCGATCTGTGCCCACCACAAGGGATGCAAACAATTTTGATTAACTGATATATTTTGGACTTCCAAAAATTCCTGGGGGGGAAATGGAGGTCAAAATTATTTTTGGGTTTCTCCCTAATGAAACCTAGCATCACCTTGGGTCAAATAAGATGCCATTAAGTTCTCCCACGCTGTCTGAGAATGTCGTGTGGTATCCCGATGGTTTGATTTTGATTCTTAACCCTTTTTGCCCAATGGAGAATTCTGTGGGATGGAAATCTTGTGACCTGTTTGTTTTGCTTGTTTGTATTTATTATTTTCTAATTTATTTATTAGATTTATGTACCATCCATCTCATCTATTTGCCTAAAATGGATTGCTTCGGAAGGCTGATGAATTGTGTACGTTGGTGCAGGTCTTAAATGTGGAGGGTCAGGTCAGAACTGTCACCTCGTGAAGTCTCTGACTAAATAAAGGTCTCTGACCACATGAGCTCTGACTTAAAAGAAATGTGTGGTGAGATGCACACTGTGGCCCCAAAAGTTTTCCTGAAGTTGTTCCAGTGTGGTGGGTTTGTTTTTGTTTTTGTTTTGCTGCAACCGATCCTGAACAAAACACAGCAGAGTGATTTTTACAAAGGTCATTAAAATTTAAATTATTACCATTAACAAAGCTGTGTGATGTAACAAAGCTAAAATTAAAAAACAGGTTTGGACAGTAGAAACCCAAAATTAAAAACAGAGTAAACATCTCAAAAATAGAAATTAAAATATGCACTGGACGAACAGAGAAATCCACGTCCAACCGGGGCAGCTTCGTGTCTCTCGTGGTTTGGGAGAAGCTTCCCCCACCCAGAGCCAGGATTCTGCATTGGCTGCAGCAGGTTTACTCCATCACAGCCCTTTTCAAATCTGGCAGTTTTAAGATGTGCAGATTGCACTTCCCAGAATTCCCAGCCTGGCCTAGCAGGGCAATTCTGTAGGTTAATGTCTACACGTATTAAAGTTTGCCAAATTTGAAAAACTCTGCTCTATCACATCAAAGCAGCCACAACGGTTTCTGACAAAAAATCTTTAAAAAAAACAAACGCCCATGTTATTCTGACCAACCACTTTTCATCTCCTATTTTGGTTTCAGTCCGCATTGCCTTGTAAGTGAACTTTCCCTTTCCTTATTGGGGAAGGAGTTTGTTGCAGGTAACCTCAATTTAATGACCATTTGTTTAATAACTGTTTGAAGTTACAATGGTGCTGAAAAAAGTGAGTCATGACTGGTCCTCACACTTACAACCTCCGGCAGCATCCTGGGTCATGGACAGCTGGCCAAGCAGGGGTAGCTCTCCAACCACCTCAGATATGAAGGACCCTGGCCCAGCCCCGGATGGTGAGAAAGGGCCCTGAGGTTGGCTTTTGGGGATGAACCTGTCCGTCCTTCAAAGCAAAGCAGGAAGACCCTTGGCTGGATGCTTCACCTCCAGATAAATGCCTCTCCAGCCCTTTCCCTGTTCCTCCCCCCCCCCCCTTAGCTCAGGTGTGAGTATTCACAGAGGCTTCTTTGTTAGGCAGTTTCTGGCAATGCAACCAGGAGCTTTTACGATCAAGCAAAAGATCCATGGAGATCCTGGAGGGAGGCCTCATTGTGCTAAGCTTTGCTTTCTGATTGTTGATTTAATGTAAAAGCCACCTGGATGCCCCATTCTTTTAATCATTATTTGTGCAAGCCAGAAATAGTCTGTTCACACAATCCACCAAGTCGAAAGTTCTGCTCTGAAGCGACCATCTCCTCTTTGGCCTGACATCAGGTTGAAGTCAGAGCACTGATGAGACACACGTGGTATCATGTCCCCACGGGGGGGTGTGTGTGTCCCACTCAGAATCAGCATTACGGGGGTTTTGCTGAAGGAGCTTGGGCAGGGGTCGTCCCCTGAGCTGCCCAGTTTGCATCCCAAACTCTTCACTGTTTCTGGGACCTTGACCAACCTTTCCCTTCTTCTTACAACAATGGAACCTCTGTGAATGTTAACATTTTCTAAAACAGGCTTCTCATTTCCTTTTTGTTGCAAAGCTGACCCAACCTTAATTTGAACTGAGTGCAACTTGCCTTTTAAGATGAGCAAAAAGCTCGGATTTGTTTTTCTTTTATTAATTCCCTTAGAATGTCGCTAGGTACCCCACTGACAAGCGAAAAATCCTTGAAGATTTTTCAAGTGGGGCATAAAAGCCAATTCTATCATGGCTACTGCACCGCCTGGGCCTCGTGAGTCTGGTGGCCGAGTTGGGGTCGTGCTGGTGTTGTAGAGGAGAACAAGGGAGACGGAATTGGCTGTAGAAACCAGAGAAGAAGGCAAAAATAGCCATTTCATTTACCTTTCCTTACAAGGACTTTGATGCCTCCCTTCAGGAGCTATTCGGCAAGTCTGCCTGCCTGGAGAGAGGGGGGGGCATATGAAGGGGTCACATCCTTTACCCCACCTAGGCTCAGGGACTGTGGGGGCTGCTGGCTGGGCCCGCAAATGCCCAGATGGCCACACGGAAGAGACAGAGTAACTCCAGGAGCTGCACTTTCATGAGAGCCAGTCCGGTGTCATGCTGAAGGCAGGAGACTGGGAGTTCTAGCTCCACCTGGGAGTGGAAGCCAGCAGGTGACCCTGGGCCAGTCACTTTCTCTCCTTCCTGGCAAGGAGGTGACGGCAAAGCACTTCCGAAAAACCTTCCTAAGGAAACTGCAGGGACTTGAATTGGACATGACTGAACGGAAGAAAAAAAACACTGGAATAAAGCTGAACTAAGCAGAAGAAACGAGCGGGACTCAGCCTATCCAGCCAGCATTCTCTCTCTCCCGCAGGGGGGCCACCCGTGGCCTACCGAGAGGAGATCCAGGCAGTGTCCTCACCCCCGGCGGTTCCCCTGAATGTGGCAGGTCAAGGTGGGCTGCCCAGTCCTCAAGCCTTGTGGCCACCGAGTGGCCTGTCCTCGGGGAGATGCTCTGGGCTCCTTTGGAAGCCCACTAAACCAGCAGCCAACCCCAGACCCCGTGACAGTGTGTTCAGCCGGCAGATCACACCCTGGGTGGAGAAATACTTCCACTTATCAGCTTTAATCTTCTCCTAGTCAGTTTCCTTGGGTGGCCTCCAATTCTAGCACAATTGCAGATGGAGAAAAACCTGTCCGTTCTTTTGCCCTCGGTCTGTTGTACACAGTCACACCTTGCCAAGGGGCAGGGCTGGCCTTAAAAACAGCCTGGAATATGGAGGAGTGTCCAGCTTGGGAAATGAAGCTGCTTGCTCAAGTGGGGCCTCATTCTGGCCACGGGAACCCGCAGATCTCCTTTGGGACACACGCCCATGTTGTGACCCGGACAGGTGGATGATTCCCTTGGAGGATTTAAGGAAATGATTGTTTATTGCAGCTGCACCTGACACCAGGGCTTGAGATTCTCAGCCTCACACCCAGCCCTGTGCAGATGGCTCAGCAGCCGGTCAGCTGTTCCTCTTGAAGCAGATCCACAGGTTGACCCATCAGGAAAAATAAAATCAGGGCAATCGCAAAATATCCAGCCAGATTCAAGTGCAGCTTTGATTTCTTTTTTAACACACCTACTGAAATGAATTTGACTTCAACGTTCCTTCACCAATGGAAAGGGAAGGTGGGAGTTGCATCTCTTGTTTCTTCTAATGGTCAAGGAGCAAGCAAGTCTTGAAATCTGGAGAGAGGAGATCTCTGTGAGCTGCTCAGCTGAGCCAGCCAAAGACATTCGCCCCAAGGGTCTGGGAAAGACGGTTTCCAGAACAAACCCACCACTTATCCTTTCCGGGATTTTTCCCTGGTCAGGCTGATTGGTCTGTAGATTCCTAGATCCCTTTCTTCCCCCGCAGCTCTTTTCCAGTCCTCTGGTAGTTCCCTGGTGCTCTTTGAAAGAATATTGTTCAGTGGTTCCGAGATCACGTCTGGCAGCTCTTTCAGGACTCTGGGACGTAATGCATCCGGTTCTGGTGATTTGAACTCATCGAGAGTGAACAGGTCTTCTCTTACCATTTTCTTGCCAGTTTTGACTTGCAGCCCTATTTTGTGTCCTACAGTGCTGCTTTTGGTAGGTTGGGCTATTTTTTTCCTTTTGTATGAAGACAGATGCTTTCTCTGTGCTACTTGTCACCACCTTGCCATCTTCTCATTAGTGGACCAATCATTTACCTGAAAATTTTCGTTTTTTACGAGCTGAAACTTTTTTATCATTATTTTTTTGCATTTCTACTTTCCTGACTGTATCCTTGAAGTTTCAGGCTATTTGCTGGTATTGTTTAATAAGTTTCCAGTAAACTTCACCACCTGTTTTATTTAAGAACAGAGAAAGTTTCACTGTGAGTCCCTTGGAAACTCAATTATTTTGGGTTTTTTTTCCTTGTATGTTTCCATGGTTCATAAATATTCTCGGATGCAGCATGTTTAAAATCTCCCATCTGAATTTTGAAGACATTCAACACTTTTACATTCCTGGGTTTCAACTGCGTTGGTTTGCTGAAACATCCAACCTCTTCTCAACTTCCATTCCTTCCTGACTGTGAGACTTCTAGGGCTCACTGATATTTAGTTGCATCCCTACTTCCTTCCACCCACACAATATTTCCTGTGCAACTGGCTGCCATACAACTCCAAAGTATGGTAGAGCAACCCCCAGGCTCAACAATTGACAAAATATTCTTTTTTTCGACTCTCACTTTTTTCTCCAAGTGTGTCATGAGTAGTTGTGGCTGAACAGTTCAATTTTTGTCTCATCAGTCCAAAGCACTTTGTTCCAAAATATTTCAGGCTTATCATGGTCTTCTCTTGCATGTTTTAGATCGGTGTTTTTCAACTTCAGCAACTTCAGCATGTGTGAACTTCAGTTCCCAGAATTCCTCAGCCAGCATTTCCCCAGCCTTGACCTCAAATTTTCCATGTAACCTCCATTTCTTAATTAGGTTTCTTATAGTTGAGATTGCCTGTTGGCAGCCAGGAAGCTTTTAAAGCTCTCCCGTTTGGTAAGAGAGAATTATATTTGCTTTTCAAGCTCTCAGGGAATCTTGATGGTTGTCAAAAGTAGTCAGAAACATTACAATCCAAAAAATTAGAAGGATCAGGGTTCCCTTATGGAATTGCCTTCTCCTGTCCAACTGTCGTCCCAATCAGTCAATCACCTCCGGGTGCCATAGGAATCCTTTTCTAATCACCCTGCACTTGCCACACACCCTTTCCTATTTTAAATATGGAAACAATGCACGTAAATGATTGAAGTAAGCATTCAAATTTGCAGAAAAACAGGATAATTTTATATCATAGAGAGGCTGGTCAGATCACTGAAACGTACCACTTGTTTTGCCTGTATGAGTAATTTGGTTGGTTGGTTTGGTTGTGGTTTACAGCGATGTGTCATCCAACTACTGTATGAATGGAGCCATTGTTGTTTGTGAACTGTGGTCCGTGGCTTACTCTGTTGTGTGAAGCAAGTCTCTGTGGCTCATCCAACCACAGTTCATACAATCACCCTGGAAGAAGGGAGCTGGTATGCAACACAACACGTGGCTTTGGGCCAACCTCCTTACACTCACAGCCACCCGGAAAGAATAATTGTCCCCATTACACAAACTGTTGCTTCGGGTCCGTTCAAGAGAAGAGGTAGCATTGCAATGAGACACAGAGTGCTAACATTTGCATAAAGAGTTCCTTATTTAATTTATAGCCTTCCTTTTTTAAAAAAAAATACAACAAAGTATTATGAAAAGTGTATTTCACTCATTTAAATATCTATTAACTCAGAATATTAAGGAAGAAATAACAACCAATCACATAAACATCTTACATGAATCAAATTAATTTATCCACACAATAAATTAAAATATTAAATAGTAACCTTCAGTGCAACATATACAGAAGAAAAAAGTGTAACCTTGGCTAAAAATAAAACTTCAGTTTGGCTATGGACCAAATTCAACTTAAATTGTGCAGACAAAGTGTTAATTTCTGAGTCAACACACAGAATCAGGAAGAGGCATTTAGTGGCTGATAATTCAGCATAATTCAAGTGCACTTAAGATGAAAGCTTTCATTTGAGAATTTTAAACCATTTTACTCCCCCAAAGCCTTGATACTTCCACGCTGAGCTTAGCATTGATCAATTCCACAAGTCCAGGTCGCTTCAGCTTAAACAATTGCTAGCTGAAAGGGTGCAATTTATTTCTAAACAGCATCACAAAACAGAAACCTGGAGAAGCAGAGGGTCTTTCCTCCCCCCCCCCTTGAAAGAGAGAAGAATTCTGTCCTGGAGAAGCTGGTTTACCATTCGAAGTATCAAAAACGCAATTCAGGACAAGCGCAGCCTCTCTGCTACTGATGCCCTCTGAGACTGGGGCATCGGGAGCTCCTGAACTAGGCCTGGTAGGAATCAAGGTCTTCCCAGGGGCAATTCTCAACTAAGCCAATGCACATTATCCTTAGATCTCTGGCTCTTGACTTAAGTGACTTTGATTATGCCTTGAGGGGTAGTGCAAAAGGCCGTGTTTTTTGGAATGCCTTTCTCTTTCTTTCTTTCTTTCTTTCTTTCTTTCTTTCTTTCTTTCTTTCTTTCTTTCTTTCTTTCTTTTTTGAGAAACTCCCAATTTATAGATTGGTTGTTGAGAAGCAAGGCAAGGAAAGAAGGGGGCGAGTTTAAAAACCCAATTATTTCCCCTTTGAGAAAAGTCAAAGAGGGAATGCCATTATAATAAGGCAGAAAAAGAATCGATCCACTAAAAGTAACGGAAGCATTTGTCAGCCAGATAACTTGAGAAACAAAACAATTTGTCCCTATTTCATTTCTTTTTTGTCATATGGCCACAAAGTATATGGCATGAAGCTTCAACCAACATGCCGAGCCATCCGTTTGGGAAGATGGAACCTGAAAAACCAGAAGTGTCGGCAAATATGTCTTCTTTCCATCAGCAAAAGAGAGAAGGTGAAACTGGTACTTCGCAGTGGAAGTTTTGGCTTGCATGTAAATCAGAATTGATGGCCAATTCAGAATGTCTTTTGAGACATTTCTTATATCTATTACCATCTCTCTCACTTCTGCCTTGGAAACTAGGGCATTTGTCCTCACAGGGCCAATCCTTTACACCTTCATGCAACTGCCAAAGGCCTCGTTTCAGAACAGAACTTCCCACAACAACAGGACTCCTCAACCTCCATGAGAAGAACTCAGCTTCCAAGGTTCCCCTGGACTCAGGGAATGCCATCCTGCCTCACACTTGCACTGCTTTCCCAGATCTATCTCACCCTTGGAACCAAACCCTTATGTCGGGCCTGGAGGTCAAAACATGCAAGCACCCGCACAATTGTGGAGTGTTGTCCCCAGTCCTTGTGACTTGGAGGAACCTTCTGTCTCCCAAGACACTGCAATAGTCAGAAATCCCCTACAAACATGTAAACCTAGAAACAGTGCAGTGTTTTAAAAACACCCCTGCTAAAAACTGATTTTAATTAAACTTCTCATCTAACTCAAAGGCGTTTTTAAGTCAGTATTAAAAACAAGCCCAGATGCACCTCTTTCAAGATCCCATTTCTACCTGTCATGTAATAACTAAGGCTTCTATGGTCTGTTGTCTTGCTGGAAAAAAGTAGCAAAGCTGCCACCACGTCACTCAGAGAACCTGGCCGAGAAGGCTTCTCACTTGGCCAGCAGCAATGGCTCATATGGAGGGAAGGGGGGAGGGAGAAGCAGTTCTTCTCTCTTCTGGCTGAAAGACGGTTGGCCAGTCTACCCTCCCCCCCCGTTCATTTTTTTTTTCTGCTTCCCCAAGCAGGATACTACCAACACAGACACTTTGGGAAGTCTCCTGGTCTTGGTGTCTTTCCACTCAAAGAACACTTGCAGCTGAATGCTCACAGGGAGGGTGGTCCTACTCCCAAAGGCCTAACACGGAGCATCCTTCCATTGGAGAGGAGTCAAAGACGTAACAGATGTGCAAATCAAAGCCAGCCCTTCGGGTTACGTTGGATCAGGTCTCCGTTAAATCTTTTCCGAGACAAACCAGATACATTCCCTTTCTTGAACAAGCTTGTCCTTTGGTGCTTAAAGTAAATATAAAGCTGCCAATTGTCACTGTTCTCTATTTCGACTAAAAAGGAGTCTTGGAGATTTTCTGGTTGTCACAAACAACACAGAAGCTACAGCGACCGTGCTGCTCCTTTAGCAAAGTTCTGGACGACCAGCATTATGGTGGAAGATTAGGAGAAGGCCTCAAAAGTTGCACTAAATTGGCTTTCGGGTTAAACCCCTGGAAACTGTCTTGTCCATATTAAAGTTTTTCTCAGAATATTGTAGACCTCCCAGGCAGAGCTCTGTGCTGTTGCCATCCGTGGAATTGCAGGAGACCTGATTTCTGTCAGACAACTGCAAAACAAGCAATTAGGTAAGTCCATACCAAAGAAACCTCTTTATTGTGGACTAATATTTGCGCAGCAACAGAATACTGACCACACAATGGGAGGATGATCATCATGACTTCAAAAGGGGTTATTTAACAGAATTAACATAGTTGGAAAAAGACTTTGGAGATCTTCTAGTTCAACCCTTTTGCTCAAGCAGAAGACTAGACAAAGATGTGGCAAACAGGCCTTCAGTAAAGAGAGCCGACTTTCCCATCCAGAAAGAATCTACCTCTGAAGAACATTGGGTGGAGCAGAAGAAGAGGAGGCCACTGTATCTCCTTCCCCAAGAACTGTTAAGGCCATTTGGCTGACAGAGGTTTGGTTTACGGCTGAACCATAAAATGATCCAGTAAGGAAAATCTTATTTTCTCCAAAGGAAGACATCAGATGCTAGTCAAGAATTGGGTCAGGGAGTATGTGGGTTAGCCCTGCTTACAACTGTGCCCACAAGCATTGTTGTCAAAAGAATCTCTAAAACATTGCAGGGCAAGTCAATTCCCAGCTCGGCACCACCCCAGGACCAGAGCTCCCCCCTGCCAGAAGGCTGTTGCCTACAGAAGCCCCATCTATAGGAAGACTGTTCCCTCCGGGGCAGGAGGGGGAAGGCTGGGGCTCAGTCCTCCTCAGTCCTCAGTCCTCCCCACGCCTGAAGCAGAAGACATCCTGGTCTGCTCACTCTGCAGCATTCGAGGCAGGGCCAGGAGATCTGGGATTTGGGTGAACCCAGCTCTCTGTGCTGTGTGCCTGAGAAAATGTGAATTCGGCTCTTGGGAGTTCCTGTTATGTTCCAGTTCTGTTGATCAGAGGAACAGAACTATAAAACCGGGGCAGCCTCATGGTCTGCTGAGGTGTGTTTTGAGGACATGGGATTGGGGACTGGTATTTTTCATACTAAGTGTTACAAACCACGATTCTATCTCTGTCTCTAATCCATCCCTCTGTGTCAGCTTTCTCTTGAGCCAAGCACAGCTCCTGGGAACTCCACCGATACTCTCTCAGCAGAGTTATGGAAGGGGGCTCCCCTCGGATGGTCTTCCTGGCCTCCCATCTGGCCTTGCAGGCCTGGTGGTCTCTCAGCCAGGAGTGAGTAGACTTGGCCCTGCTTAGCTTTTAAGCTCAGCCCACGTGTTCAGGTGCAGGGAGCCCTCTGAGGATTTCCCATAGTTTTTCTGAAGACAGAAGTCCTCTTCACAGAGAGGCTGGAGAGCCCCCCCCCCCTCAATCCCCTGCCCGGCAAACTTTGCGCTCTCGCCTGGAACACTGCCGGGTCCTCAGGGCTCTCCTTTCCCTTCTGCTTCAAAGCCAGAATGCTTGAGTGCCAATCTACTTTCTTCATTCCCACCAAATAAAAGAACCAGGATTTTATTGTCTGAAATGACAAACGCCAGATTAGCAGAGATACTGTTGATTTACCTGTCTCTGAGTGGCAGCAAGACGTGGCCCCCTTCAGGAGCCCGGTGGGTTTCTCATGCCTGCAGACGATCGTCCTACACCACTCGCAGGGCTTCCGTATCCTGCAGCAACTACAGAAACACACACAAGGGTGGGTTAATCAAACAAAGTTTGGGCCAAGGACGGGAATGGCTGGCAGGCAAGGAGGGAGAGGAAGGAGCAGAGAATCAGTTTCCGGAGCAGAAACAATGGGGTCCTTGTTGGGAGGCAGCCTCTGCGGGGCTGGGGACATGTGGCTTCAGCCTGTCTGAACCAAGGTTTGTGCGCAGGGTCCCACAGGGGCTCAGATTCACACCAGAAACGGACCACAGTCCCCGAGTCTGTCAACAGCATGAAAGCCCTTCAATCCAAGAGTGGAATCCCCGTCTTTTCAGCAGTTCTTCGGCTAGCCCAATATTGACAGCCAAATTTGGCGGTCTGACCCGACCCCCCCCCCCAAGAATTAGGCTCTCCAGAACCATTTGTCCTCCCAAACCCCTCAAGGAAGCCAAGCTGCAATCCTCCAAAAGCCGAGACTTCTGCCTCAGGCTCTGACCCAAAAGGCAGCTCTGCTGTACACAGAGGTTCATGCCCGCATTTTGTGCACTTCATAGCTTATTAAATGATGCTGACAGTTACAGCCTGGGTTTAGCATTAATAGGCACTGCAGCATCTCACCCAGCTATTCCTATTGAGAGAATTAGAACTCCTAAGTATAAAGTAAGATTCCCAACTAGGAGTTTGTGACTTCAAGGAGATACTTCTTGTGGGAGCTGACCAGCAGCCAGTGCCCAAGCGCAGGGCAACCAAACATTCATTTCATGCAATGATGTGCACAAAACATTTTGAGTTGCAAACACTCCTCTGCAGCCGGCTATCTTGAGGGCCAGTCCGGCTGTTTGGAGCATTTGGGGATGTTTTATGCTCAGAAGGGCTGTTTGGCCTCCCAGAGCCCTGCCCCAAGCTTGACAGCCGCACCTGCAGCTGTTTTGCCCTGAAAATTAGAACAAGCTGCATGTAGCCCTCTGCCCTCCCCCTCCAGGGTTCAATGGAGGCAATGCTTGGGAAGGCAATCCCACAGTAGTCTGCCCGAAGCTGCATTCCTCCAGGTGGATCCCCTCTTTCTCCTGCCCCCTGGCGCTGTGGGGCCTGCCCTGTGCCAGAGGAGCCCTCCTGGTCAGCAGCTCAGATGCAAATTCAAACCAGCACTCCACATAACTATACTTACTGTATCAGGACACAGACCATGATAACGACAATGGAGGCGACGATGGAAACCACCACCAAGGCGGTTATGGTTTGTTTCTTCTGGGCGGCAGCCACCACTGCCAGGAGATCGGCATGCTCGCAGCGGGCACCCATGTAGCCAGAATGGCACCTGCACAAGGAAAATGGAAGCCAAAGTCTCATCTTAGGAGGGGAGGGAGGGGAGACCACCAGCTCAGCTCATTCCAGCTGAAGTGGGGTTTGGACGCCTTCGCTGGCCACGGCTGCCCAGAGCAGGCAGACGATCTGGATTCCAGACTGCAACAGCGCGAGAGGCTCTGGAGGGGAACAAGCCCCCCTGCTGCCCAGTGCCCCGAGCCAGATTCAGGCACCGGGATGGCTGTTTTGGCAGCCCGAGGACCTCTCCGGTGAGGGAGAAGCAGTGGAAAAGCGTTTGCCATCAAAATTGTCCTCACAAAGGAGGGGAGAAGCGAGGGACCCCGTGGTCGGAGCAATCAGAGTTTCTCAAGAAAAAGACTGGACAGATGTTCCAATTGGAGTGTTAACTTTTGGTGCACAGAGATAAATTAAATAAATCGCTGGAGGAGTATTACGGATCAGGCCCAAACCAAATTCCTCAGCAGTGTTGGGCCATTTCTGCTACGGGGCACTATGGGGCCCTGGGTTTCAGTGAAACTCCCCTTTTAGAGTGCAACAGCTGCAGGTAAGCGGGCCTTCTCAGGAGACCCTCTTCCCCTCCCGCCCTTCTATGTCCAGAGGCCTCTCAGCTCTCTACAGTACGGCTCCGGGGCTCTTTCCATTTGCTCTGCTCCCCCTCAGCTATAAAGCCCTTGGATGCACCTGCGCAAGCACTTCAGAATGCAAAAGTAAACACTTACACACAAGTAGGTTCTTCTTCTTGCACCAGGAATCTGCAAGTCCCGTGGAAACAAAATGTACTGTGGGCATCTGGACAGTTGTTAAAATGGGACCTCACTGCAGCTGCCACCGGGGGACCTAAAAGTCCAAAAGGATTTATTATTTTTCACATCTGTATTAAGACCCATTCAGAATATCTTCAAAAAGGCATTCCAACCTGCTTTCTTGGGACATTCTTAGTTTCTTTAGAATATTTTCAGATTGCTCTGATGTTTCTTATTACACCCATTGTATAGGCAGGAAAATAAGACCAGGTGAAACCCCGGCTTTTTCAAGGCCAAACCATGGTTGATCTATTACAAAGATGGTCTTCAACCCAAGCACTGGATGAAAGTCCTCCCTCTGTGCCAAGAAGATTCCCCTGTAGTCTTAAAACATCGCTGCTGCTGCTGATATTGTCACTCCATGATTAACTACAGTCTGCTGCTTATAATGGATTTATATTTTCAAGTGTCAGCATAACACAAAATGAAGACTTATATGTAAATCAGTCTAATGCCCAATGTTGGGGCATTCTGGCAAAAAATAATCTGCAGATACTAGTCTTTTAGAATCTATTTTGGCTTTTTTTAATCCCCCAGAATCTTAATGCCCATCAAGCTGATCTTGATGCAGAAGACAGACTTAAAAATGATAGCAATCTGAGCCCAGGAATTCTTCTGGAGAATCAAAATGAATAAAACTCATAATTTGCCAAGCAAAGATCCTGCTTACTTCATTTTGGTGCTTTCGTTCTGTAGAGATCTAAGCAGGGAACACTCAATTTGTTGCTATTTAAAACTCTTATTAATGTATTACCAATAGCTAAGAGATCCACTACTAGGTCTAAATCTATAGCTTCTTCCTGTTATAGCTACCAAGAGCACATAAAATGCCGCATCAAGTATATTGTTGTAATAATAAGAAACCTTACTATTAACTAAGAATATTATCTAGATCTAAGGAAAAATTTCCTGACAGTGAGAACAATCAACCAGTGGTACACCATAACTCCAGAAGCTGTGGGCGCTCCATCACTGGAGGTTTTCAAGAGGAGACTGGACAGCCATTTGAGTGGAATGGTGTAGGGTCTCCTGCTTGAGCAGGGGGCTGGACTAGAAGACCTCCAAGACCTCCCTTCCAACTTGGTTATTCTGCATTCTGTAACTCTAACTTTTCTGTGTATAAGGAAGGCCAGAGTCATTCAAGACACTCAATCATATAACTACAAGAATCAAATTTGGTGGAGTGATTAAAAGTATCAGGCTAGAAGCAAGGAGGCCATGAGTTCTAGTCCTGCCTGAAGCATGAAGTCAGCTGAATGATTTTCAGCCCGTTCCTCTCTCTCAACCCCAGGAAAAAGAAGGCAGGTGCAAACCACTTCCAAAAACCCTAACCCTAGACAACTGCAGAGGCTGGTTCAGGCGGTCACCAGGAATCCAACCATCGTCATCATCACACGGCCGCATTTTGGGCACCTGGCAACCTGTTCACACTTACAACCAGTTGCCAGGCACCTCGCAGTCACATGACCGCCATTTGCCAGGTTCCCCAGAAAGTCAGTGGGGAATTGCAGGCTGTTGCTGCGCCTGCCGAGTGGACTCCTCTCATCTCTGGGAACGGGCTGAAAGAGCCGCCTGCCGAGGGAGCAGATCCTGCCTCAGGCCACGCATGAGCGTCTGTCTCTTCACCCCGGCTGAAAATCCTTCATGGGTTTTGACAGGGAGGATTTTCGGCTTCTGAACAGCGAGGCAGCCCGGTAAAGAAGGGAGCCATGGGGGGGGGGTGTCTCAGGGGGCCTGGGGAGACCGAGAGCCTTTCCCTCCAGGGCTGAAAATCCTGCTTGGATTTTCAGCTTCTCTGGGTTTTCCCCACCCTCCCGGAGTAACTCCTTCCTTGGGGCTCTGTCTCTTAATGACATATATCATCGTTTAACGACCACAATAGAGACCGTCAGAATTGCAGTCATTGAGTGAAGCAGTCATGTGGGCAGTCACGTGGCATCCCGCTTAACAACCAATTCACTCAACCATTGAAATTCTCATCCAAATTGTAGCTGTTAAGCGAGGACTACCTGTGCAGGAAAATGGTGCTATATCCCACCTCAGAATGCGCCGTGTGGATTAAAGGCAGAGGGTCTCTTCGGGGGAGAAGGAAAACGCCCTGCAGGCACCAGAGCCCAGAGCCCTTTTTATCTTGCCTGCCTTGAGATCCGGTAGCTACGAGATGCTGCAGTGAGGTTAAACGTTAACATCCCAGGAGCCTGAACAGCTGCTGAAGTTCCAGGAAGGAACTTCCCCATATTTTTCTCAGGCCGGTGGGCTGAGAAAGAATGCACTGCCATCAAACCACATCCATTTGCAGGAAGAGGATAATGGAGCGTGACATCAGTCCCAGGCCCAGAAGCCATGTGTCTTGAAACTGCGCTCTGAATTACTTCCATCTTCAGCCCTGCTTTCTGCATCCGATCTCCCAACTGCCCTGTCAGGAGCTGCCTTCCAAACTCAAGACGCTGCCCGTGAGTCATGCATGCCGTTCCCTTTGCAGGCATTACTTAACTCTTCACGAAACACTCCAGCAGGTGCAACCAGGTGTTATGCAATTACCCAAAAGTTGCACCAGGCTTCATATTTCACAGGAAAAAAACCTGTGGATCCTGAGAACTTGAGCACCGCTGGTGGGCGGCTCTGCCTCCCTTTTTATTATCCTTGACAACTGGGAGAGACAAACCTCAGCCAAGGGCCTTTGGGGAGCACATGTCCAGCAGTCAGAGCCTAATTCCTCAATGCTCCAACTTGCAGATCAGAGAGATCTGCAGTCAGAAATCAGTCAGTGCTCGGTGGCGATAATTTCTGAAGCCTAAATTCTTGACTTCTGGATTCCAAGGGGGAACGGCGTTAAACTTTTCTGCCGGGAGCAACAAAGGCTTTAAAAATTATCCCATTTGTCATTTTCTTTGATTTGACTGTGGCTGTCCCAGTCCAAAGGACTCCCACTACACAAGCTTTTATAGATTGCAGCCTGTTTCACCAGACACATCCAGAACACATCATGGGGTTTGCGAGACCCACCTAAAGCAGCAAAGTCTCAGGGCGAAAAAGGAGATGGAGGCAGCCTGTCCCTCACCCGCCACCCGCAACGGGCGTCCCCAGGAGGTCCCAAATATTCCCGATTCTCCCCAAAGAGCTTGCAAACAATATTCTGCCTTGCCAATTAACTCCTCTGGAAATCTCTGTTCCGTTTCAAAGCCCCCTCAAGTTCCTGTTCCCATTAAGGGGGAGCAGACCAGGCAGCAAAATTAATTGAAGCCATTTCCAGGACCCGATTGAATGTCGCCTGGAAGAGATTAAACGGCTTTGAAAGGGGCATCTTGGAAAGTCAAAGGCGGCTAACCCTGGCCGACAACCCAAAGGGTCCCCACAGAGCCCAGGCAGCAAAGCAACACGGGGCCATCAAAGGCAGAGGGAGGATGTGTTTTTCCACTCAAGAAACCTAATTGGAAGATGAAAGATTAGCCCAAGGATGGACTTGAGTTAACATTTATTTGTTTTTATTCATTTTTCACATTTTTGAACAGCCATCTCCTTCAGAGAGGGTCTTTGGGGGGGTGTACAATAAAATGTTAAAATATAAAACAGTATAAAGGTAAGAAGGAGGCAAGGATGATATATAAAAGGCGAAGGAAAGCATCTCCGGGCACCAATCAGCCCCACAGCTGCCAGCTCCCCTAAGAAGCCCTTGAGCCACGTCTCAAGTGTTTTGCGGAGGACCAGAAGAGTGGGGGGAGGCTGCCTCACCTTCAAGGGGGGGGGAGAATATTCCATAGGGCAGAGAATATTCCATAGGGCTCTCTTCCTGGATCCCCCAGTCGGAGTTCTTTGACTGGTGGGGCCTGCAACATGCCTTTCCTACCTGACCAGGTGAGATGGGCTGTTGTGACGGGACAAAGATGGTTCTGTAATATGGAGCTGCATTAAAAGGAACTCCTTGTAGGAGCCCTTAAAAAAGAGCTGTCCCGCTATTTGGGGTAGAAAAGAAGAAAAAGATTAAAAGACAGAGACCTGCATCAGTCAGTAGATGAAGCTTAAGCCACCTGATGCTCTTGCACCTCATAGCAGGGGAGCACAGAAGCGGTAATCTAGCACATTGGCCAATAGCTTCCTCCAAACCTGTTGGGCATCAAGGACTCCTCCTGAAGCGCATAAAAAGATGCCCAAGGCCAGCTCAGTCACCTGCCAAGCCGGATTCTTGGGAGAACCACATGAAGCCAAGCAGGACAACTCAGGCAGGCCGAGCCACAGCTCTTCTTCACAACTGATTGCCTCTAAAATCTGTGTGTACATTTATTGAACACCCAGGCAGGATAGACTTTGGCCCATGGTCCAGAAGAGCCAGATTTCAAAGGCTCATTGCAATAAGATGGACTCTATCAAGACCCCCATTGCTCCATGCTCAGCCAGACAGGAACTAAACATAAAAGCCAGAAAACTCCAAGGCCCTGTGCCTGCATTATTCCCCAATGTTAAGCAATAATTAAAGTGTTAATAGATATTTGATAAAGTCAGATTGGTTAAGGTGCTGGCCAAGAAAGCAAGACGCTGTGAGTTCTAGTCCCACCGTAGCATGCAAGCTGGCTGGGTGACCAATCGCGTGCTTTCTCTCTCTCTCTGAGCTCAACCCACTTTGTTGTTGTTGTTGTGGGAAAATAAGATCAGGAAGGAGCATTAGCTATGTTTGGCACCCTGAGTTATTTATAATAGTAGTAAAAGCAGGATAAAAAGCTAATAAATAATAAATATATCAAGGAATAAATATATTGGCTATGCTGTGTCAACATAGCAAAGGAAGAGCCACGAGAAGAGCTCTGCAGAGCCCGTTCATGCAGTTCGTTTCCAGGGCCTAACATAAGCAAGAAAAAGTGACCATTAGAAGAAACTTCCCATTTTAGGCAGGTCAAACAGTAGGAGAACTGAAACAAATAGAAGATACAAGAACTGAAGAGAAGAGAGGATATAAACCATGGGCTGTTGGTCAGCAGGAAGAAATTCAATGTTGAAAAAACAGCGTGCACATGGTCAGACCCGCAAAAAGACGTGTGACTTCAGAATCACCTTTCAAGCATCAGCAGCTTGTGCTGCACACTGGTGAGCTACAGGGCGATAATGTGGAGGCTTCTTCTTTTGCCAGGGAAGAAAAGGACAGACGCATTTCAGACAGCAAAGTCGGTCCGGCAGATGCTCTAGTTAGGAAAATGCACCCCTTCCCTTTGCCGAGGGCTGTTTCCACCTTGAGGAATTGGCACCGAAAGTGGAGAAAAACAGCCCCTTTGATGTGGAGGTTGCAGAGCCTCCTATATTTTTCCCCTTCGCATCCAAAGTCAAGCTTAACTGCTAGAAAAGGGTTTTTATTCAACTGCCAGAAAGGAACTGCCCAACAGACACAAGCTGCTTTTCAACCCGGCACTGCGTAAATAACGACGGTGCATGAATTGAGCCCTTGCAAGTCTCCGAGGCTCCTTCTCTTTGAACCTGGGCAAAGCACGGACCCCCCCACCCCACCCCTGCGCACATCAAGACGTCGCTGGGATTTTGCTGTGCAGTCCCATCGTATCAAGTTGCCAATATTTCTGTAGCCCTGGGCAGAAAAGGAAAAAGCTGAGAGGTTTATGGCCTCTCTTTCTCCCCCTCAACTGCCTTTCAATCATATCCTTTCATAAAATCCACTAAACATCAGAGGGACCTCCGGCAGTGGAATAATGTCACACTTGTGGGCCACTGTACAAGTCAGGCGAAACAGTTGCCAAAGCATAAGCTTGTGGGCAGCTACAACCACACCAGACAAAGGATGATTCAGGACTGGGGGGCTCCAACTGGAATCAGCATCACAGCCGGCATTTCTGCACATGCTCCCTTCCCCCATTTTTATTTCCTATTTTAAGGCATGTAGTACTTGGAAAATGACCTTAGTATATTCATGTATCTGAGAGTATCCCACAATAATATTTGCAGAGGACAGAGTCAGGCCCTGGGGGGGGGGAGAGCAAAGGCCTGGGGACCTGCAACCCTGAGTGGGCAGATCTTGCCCAAGAAAGTGACCACGAAGATAAAGAAAGTCAGAGTTAAAGAAGGAATTTTTAACATTCAGAACATCTAGGGAGGTTTTTATTTATGGATGCATTTTAATTGGTGAACACATTAAACTCCGTATTAAACTTAACACAGTATAGCAATATTTTACTCCTAAATCATTTCTGATTTGATCCTGAACACATACACACAGTTTCCCCTGTGCTTTTTTGCAATATCGCAAGATTATTAGTCTCTGACTTTTCTTGAATACCAGCTTGGCAGCTGCCACCTGAGGCAGGAAGGTGGGGGGTCTCTTGCAGCTACTCACTGAGAAAAGGGATGCGCCACCGGCTCCCTTAAGGCCAGGGTGGCTTGTAAACTGCAGCGATTTTAACCAACAAAGTAACAAAGCTTAACATGTGAAACTAAAACAGTATTTAAAAGCTGGGGAATATACATTTAGTTTGAGCCCCCTCTTAAACTGCAGTAAGGAAGGAGTTTACTCAGCGTGCCTCTCCTAACACTGGCCCGACACAGACGTAGCGGAACTGGTTACTGTGGTCTCAGCTGAGTATTTGTGGCGGGACTATCACTTCCCCCGAAATCCCCAACACCAGATAGATTGTTTGGCAGGAGATGCTTATATAAAAAGTCGGTGTAATACTTCATACACCATCAAGGGTTCCTTCTATTTAGCCTGGAAAGCAGGACACAACTAACAACACTGTTTCAGATATTACATTAGCACCCTGAGTAGCCAAGGGCAAAATTGGAATTTAGGACAGCAAAAACTTCCCACATGTATTTTAACAACGCTGAAAGCTGTGCCAAACGTCAGCATTACAACACATTCTTCAAATGAAGCAGGCAAAGGTTCTACCAAGATCTCAGACTGTGCTCGAGGGCCCAAGCACTCGGGTGTGCTAACACAAGGGTCCCCAACCCCTGGTCCGTGGACCAGTAGCACAAACAAGCAAAGCCCCATCTGCGGGATGCAGGCAGGCAGCACACAAAACCACCCATCGCCCGGCCTGCGGAAAAAGCTCTCTCCACGGATCCGGTCCCTCGTGCCCAAAAGGTTGGGTAGCTCTGTGCTAACATATCAAGGCAGAGTAGCAAGAAATTGTTTCCCTGTGAAAAACTGACTCACCTATTATTACAACCCACACTGACAACCAAAGGAGTCCTTTGACATCTCAACCCTTCAGCTAATATAAGAAGTCTAAAGGCGTCATGGTGCCCCAGTCCTGGCATGGCCTGCGAAGGCTCCTCCCCTGGGGACTTCAGTCTCTCTGGGGCAGCAGGAGCAAAGGCACCTTCCCCCCAACCCCCGTTTTCACTCCATCTGATATAAAAGGCTGGGTTCACAGAGCCCTCCAAAGGAGGAGAGAGCCTTGAGGACCTTCTCAAGGACCAAGCCTGGCATTCCTGCACTTATTTAGCAATGGGGCAGGCAACTCTCCTTCGTTTCACTGCACACTCTTCTCTCTAATGGCTTAGACTCTGCCTGTCTTCCCACGCTGTCATTCATGGCCTGCCCAGAGAGCATGAGGGCTTCTCCTTCAGACACCCTTCCAAAGCCCCTTAGAGCTCTGGCTCCAGGCGCAAGTACGTGGCCCCATACGTGACTTCCTATGTGGAAAAAAGAGTGGTTGGACTCAAAGTGCATGCGATACAAAGCAGTAGCATCCCACATCTCGCACAAGAGTGTGGAAGTCAATGGAAGAATAAAATAACAATTGTATTTCCTTACTACTCATTGAAGTCCCCCCCCCCCGCCTGACTTAGCAGCTGCAGCACAGCTTTCCCTTCCCATGGCTGCAAAACATCAGCAGAACCGCTACTTGATGAGTAACAGAGAGAGCCATTCCAGCTGAAATTAGTGCTCCCTTTTGATCTACTGGCTCCTGGCACTCATCCTAACCCTGCCACCAACATTATCAAGCAGCCCGACAAAGGCTGGCCAGTTCAGACTCAGGAAATTGAGCTTGGCTTGCAGGATCAAGAGCGCCAATAAAGCCTTTCCCATCTAGGTGTTATCCCCAATCAGTAGCGGGAGGGGGGCCACCCTCCCCGAGTTGCAGGAC
The DNA here is from genome assembly GCF_001527695.2 of Protobothrops mucrosquamatus. Lineage (NCBI taxonomy): Eukaryota > Metazoa > Chordata > Lepidosauria > Squamata > Viperidae > Protobothrops > Protobothrops mucrosquamatus. The sequence continues at coordinate 520,074 of NW_015386415.1, forward strand.
CCTTGAGTCAAAGAAGGCTGGGCTGAATCTATAGGCTCAGAGCTGGGGCAAAGAGTGCGTGAGAGGACTATGAGGCAGGCAAGTGGGGGTTCTCCCACCCCAGAACTTGGAAGATACCCTCAAGGCACCATTTGGGCAAATCCTGTAGTTCAACTGCAGAGTCTGATTTTCCTCTATAGGAGAGGAGGAGAATAATGGAATGGAATGGAATGGAATGGAATGGAATGGAATAGAATAGAATAGAATAGAATAGAATAGAATAGAATAGAATAGAATAGAATAGAATAGAATAAAACCTTGAAGGTCTTCTAGTCCAGCCCCCCACTCAAGCAGGAGGACCTATACCATCTCAGACAAGTGACTATCCAGTCTCTTCTTAAAAGCCTCCAGTGATGGAGCGCCCACGATTTCTGAAGGCAAAGCTGTTCCACTGATTAATTGTCCTCATTGCTAGGAAGTTTCTCCTTAATTCCAGGTTGCTTCTCTCTTTGATCAGTTTCCATCCATTGTTTCTTGTCTTGCCCTCTGGTGCTTTGGTGAATAGTTTGACTCCCTCTTCTTTGTGGCAGCCCCTAATGCTGCTATCATGTCACCCCTATTTCTTCTTTTCTTTAGACTAGCCATACCCAAGTCCTGCAGCCATTCTTCATATGTTTTAGTCTCCAAGCCTTGGATCATCTTAGTTGCTCTTCTCTGAATTTTTTCCAAACTCTCAACATCTTTTTTGTGATATGGTGACCAAAATTGGTTGCAGTATTCCAGGTGTGGTCTCACTAGGGTTTTATAAAGTGGTACTAATACTTCACGTGATCTTGATTCTATGCCTGTTTATAAAACCCAGGATTGTATTAGCTTTTTTGGCTGCTGCTGCACATTGCTGGCTGAGGATGAGGATGAGGAGGTTAGGGCAGGCCCGAGAAAGACTCTGCCACAATTTTTCTTTAAATGACAGAGGACCACCAACTACTGACCCTCTCCCATTCGGAACACTTCAAACTGCAAAACTAGAGGACCTGGTACCATCAATTCCCATAAGCTCCAAGCAGTCTGGTCACTGGAAATGGATTGTGGGCCCTGTAGTTTAAAGCACTACGTTACCCCCCACTGTACTACTGTATTTCCTACTCTGCTGATTGTTAACTTGCGCTTAACAGGACAATTTGTGCTGCCAGATTTTTCAGTGACTGCAATTTAGTGACAGGGAACACAGAGTCCAGAGAAGTGAGTGAGAGAGAGGGGGGGAGGGAGGGAGGGAGAGGGGGGGCTCAGCCTATGGTTGCTGCATGCACCAATATGATGTGAGGAACTTTACGAAAGTTGATGGCTACTTCCAAACCATGGGTTTTTTCATCCTAAAGATTCCAGATGTGGAGGCCCAATATGGGGATAGCAAAGATCCTGATGAGAGACAGGAAGCTGCCTCCTTCCTGTCCCGTCAGCTGTGCCGTAAAGACAACTTTCACAGCCACCCAGAGAAGGGACATCATTGCTTCTTGGAATCACCAGTGCTCAACTGGAGATGCCGCTTCATAGAATGGCCAACTTGAAAGGGGCCACGGAGGACACTGAGTCTCACATTATCATCCTTCCCAGAAAATGATTCCCTGGCTTTGCTTGAATGCCTCCAGCAAAGAGGTACCTGTCCCCTTCCTTAGTCACTGATCCTACTGTTCTTATCTGTCTAATGGACAATTAGAATCTTCTTCCCCTTCCTTACATCCGCCATTCTACGTCCTGCATTCTGAGATGAGACAGAAGAGAGATCAGCCTTCTCAATGCTCTCTTTTCTGGATCCTTCTGCAATCATCTTTTTCACCAGGCTAAACATTCCCAGATCTTTCAAGCTCTCTCCGACCATCTTCACTCCCCTTCTTTGAACCAGCTCCAGTTTCTCTGAACCCTCCTTAAAATGTGAGATCCAGAAGAACCTGGTCGATGACTTTAGTGAAAAAATAACAACTTCAGTACATTAAAAGCAGAACCATTAACAGCAGAGTCGTGTTCCCGAGTGTGTGAAGGCCGTGCCATGGTGGAGGCAAACATACAATTAAAACCAGGCTGAAAGAGAGGAAGGCCACTTGTTCGTCCTCGCCATGGAACTGCCAGTCCTGATGAGGTCATTCTGCCTGGCAGAAATGAGGACAAGGAAAGAGGAAGGTGTTCCTTTCACAAAGGCGGCCCCAGACGCTGCCTCCTCCGTTAGCAAAATGCTTCCAGAGAAATGGGGATGGAACAAACGCCGACACCAAATGCTTTTCTCAGCAGCATCAGCTGGAAGCTGCCAAACAAGATGCCACCGAAAGCTGCTGTGAGAAAAACCAACCACAGAGATGTCTGGAACCGCACCTGCATATTTGAGCCATTAGTAAGCAGTGCCCTCCAAAAGTATGTTGGAGAAACTGCCGGAGTTTGTTCGGCAGAGATCAGGGAGATTAAGAGAGGAGGCTATGCGAGAGGCTGGGGGTTAGTGAGGACGCAGAAGCCCCTTCCCCAAATAAAACATGGGAAAGCTTCACTTGAGCATCAGACAGACTCTAGAGAGATTGTGCAGGCAACACCTGGATCGCTTGTTTTGCCTCCCACCGACCCTCAAAAGAGCCAGCCACCTGGCTTTAGAGTGGCTTTATTGTGGGGTGCTGGCCGCATAACCCCAACAAAGTTCTCCAGGGCACAGTTCTGCCACTGCATTTGAGACCAATGGACATGGGACACTCTGAAGCATGTCTAGGAGTTTTCTGACGACTGCTGGACACTGTCCTGAAAGGCTGCAATCAAATGCTGAAATTGTGGGAGGGGGTTTTAAGCACATGTCCAGCAGTTTTCTGGAAGCCCACTGAGCATGTGTTTAAAATGCCCCCCCCAGGGGCTGCGGCCCAGGGAAGTGATCAAGGTTCCCTCTGCCATCTTTCTAACTCTGCAGGTGTAACTCTACGAATCTGATAAAATGTGTATATTTCACTAACACACAAGTTTGCCTTGGCAGAAATGCACATTATCCGTAAGATATATTTCATTTAAGGATTCAGAGGAAATCCAATTACATTGGCCACAGTTCTTATTTAGAATAGAACAGAACAGAACATAGAACATAGAATATAGAATATAAGCTGGAAGGGACCTTGGAGGTCTTCTAGTCCAGCCCCCCGCTCAAGCAGGAGAACCTATACCATCTCAGACAAGTGACTGTCTAGTCTCTTCTTAAAAATCTCCAGTGATGGAATAATAATAATAATTTCATTATTAATAGAAGAGCTTTTTAACTTAGGATGAAATTCTCTCGTAAGACAAAGAGCCAGGGAGTTCTGCTTAGCTTCCGAGGACCACATATTTCTGGAACAAGAAATGTTATTTTCAGAAAAATGAGATCCTCAAAAAGATAAATTCTGCTATGGATACCAATAATAGCCTCAAGAAGAACACATGCTTGCTAAGAAGTGAGGCAAAGGCAAAAATGAAAGAGTACAGGTAGTTCTTGATTTCTAGCCAAACATGTAGTGATCCTTCACAGTTACAACGGGCCTGAAAAAAGTGACTTATGATCATTTTTCACACTTTTGACCGCAGCACAATTCCCGTGGCCACGTGTTCAAGGTTCGGGTGCTTGGCAATTGGCACGTATTTATGACAGTTGCGGTGTTCCAGGGTTATGTGATCACCATTTGTGATCTTCCCAGACGGCTTCTGGTGAGCAAAGTCAATGGGGGAAGCCAGATTCACTGAATGACTGCAGTGATTCATTTAACTGTGGCAAAAAGATTGTAAAACAGGGCAAAACTCACTTAACAAATGCCTTGCTTAGCAACAGAAACTTTGGGCTCAATTGTGATAAGTTGAGGACCACCTATACAGAAGACCTCGACTTATGACTACATCATACTAGTCCAACTCTGCCCAAGGCGGGAGAGGCGTCCTTCTACCCTCCCAGAGCATGCTTCTCCAGTCTCTTCTTGAAAACCTCCAGCAATGGAGCACCCACAATTCCGGGAGGCAAGCTGTCCCACTGGTTAACTGCTCTCACTGTTACTTCTAGGTTGGATGTCTCTTTAACAAGCTTCCAGCCACTGCTTCTTGTCCTTCCCTCTGATGCTTTCTACCTTTTCTCTGTAACAGCCCCTCAAGTCCTGGAAGGCTGCTATCGTGTCGCCCCTAGTCCTTCTCTTTCCTAGACCAGACATACCTGGTCCCCTTAACCATTCATTGTACAGTTTAACATCCAGACCTCTTATTTTTGTTGCTCTTCTCTGCTCAGTTTTCAAGGTCTCAATATCTCTTTTGTATTACGGTGACCAGAATTGGATGCAGTATTCCAAGTGTGGTCTTATCAAGGCATTACAAAGCGGTGCTATCACTTCAAGTGATTTTGATGCTATCTGTGTTGATGCAGGTAGGATTGCATTGGCTTTTTTGGTAGCTGCAGCACACTGCTGGCTCATACTTAAGTGGTGATCCACCAGGACACCTAAATCCCTGTCAGAGTTACTGCTGTTGAATGGACCAAACAGTCCATACCTTGAGAGCAGAAGGGGACTGTCTGGTCCCGATTGCTTGCTGAGATAAAAGCCGAGTTCCCTCAAGTTGCTGATTTACAAATGATCCAGAGGAAATCAGCTGCCCCCCCCAAGCATATGGGGTTAAAGTCTTCCCCACCCACAAGTGGCCACAAGCCCAATCTACCTGGAAGGCCTCTGGCTAGAGAGGACCAATGGGGAGCTTCAAAAGCTTGCTCTCCTCCATGCATCCGAGCCCCAGAGTGGCTGATGCTTGCTTAGCACACAGTCCCACCCGAAGATAAGAGCAGTTGCTGGTGAAGTTTTAAGGTATCAGATCTTGTGATGCAATAAACTCACCCCTCAAGGCTGATGTTGTGTTCTCTAAGGCATGGCACACCGCCAACAAAACACCTACAAGAAGAAAACATCCAAGTTAAAAATAATCAAGCAGCTAATTGGAAATACAAGTTGACTTTTAAATTTTGGTTGTATGACATCACATTGTGGCAACATATTTTAAGAGATGCTATTTGGGTTTGTTAATGGCCAGACACAAGTGGAATTCTGGGAGTTGAAGTCCGCACATCTTAAAATTGTCAAGTTTGAAAAACCCTGCTCTAGAGCAAGTCCCATTGGCTGCTGTGAGCAGACCAAGACCTATTTCCACATCCACATGAAGCAGATGGCAATTCCATGACAGCAACACATTCTCTTCCTCTAAAATACTGATGAGGGGAAAATTATATCGGCATTCGGCACTTGAGCAAATCTGGTTTAAGTCCAAACAGCAGCTCTTGCTGTGACTACTTTCCAAAGTAGCTTCATATTTGCAAAACCAGCATAGTTATGTACATATGCATACATTCCAACCATTTTTCTGGGTCCCATTTGCAGTAAGACAACAGACTTGTAATTTCAGCTGGGGAATGAGCTGGACTTGAGGGGAGGGAGAGATCTGGCAGAAAAAAAAGAGGAATGTGGGTCAAGAGCTGTAAGCCACCCTCCGTGGCTACTTGCTTTAGAACAGACATACAATCTTTATGACCCACCTGACTCCTGGCTAGTAACGCAACCCACTTTTCGCGGAACCAGAAGCTTTGAAAGCAGTGTTTTTCAGCCTTGCAACTTTCAGATGTGTGAGCTTCAACTCCCAGATTTCACAGCCAGCAGGCAACTTTTAGTAGATTGCTGTTCTCTCGCAATTTGGGGGTTGGATATTTATCAATATTGATACTTTGCTCTGAGGATCTAGTTGAAGTGCAGGCATCTTAAAGTTGCAAAAGGTTGAGAAATGCCATTTGAAAGAATCGGCCCAGAGTCTTAAGATTCCCTCCCTTCCAGTCACACACCGAGAGCTTTCTTCTTTAAAAAATCCTATTAGAACTTTTGTTTTCTCTGTTGTTTCTTGTCCACCAGAGTCAACAGCCTATAAACTGAATGGTCAGGGGAAATCCAAAATGTTGACATCCAAGTCCCAAGAGCAATTTCAGGTAAGGTTCTTCTCCCCTGGAGGAAAAGTATTTATTCATCTGACCTTCGCAAACACGGTTCCACCCCTGGAGGAATCCTCCATGTCAGGGGATCTATTTTCCTTCCTCCATTTATAAATGTTCTGACACAACACCCATAATTGAATCTTCAACACGACACAAAAAATGTGGCCTAATTTGAGACGACTGAAGCAAAAATCTCTTCACGGGTTCTCCCTACCGTGGTGCAGTCTGCTGGAACTCCGGGCCACCTGTGCATTTTGCAGTTGCCACAGTTGGTTCTGAATTCAACTACTGAAAAACTGTCCATGCAATCTCCCACATCTTGCAGGGGGAATTAAAAGGAGCCCCTAGTGCAGGGGTGTCAAACTGCCGGTCCGTGGGCCGGTTTCATCCTACCGAAGCCGTGTCCACCCCATTGCAGGCAATGCAAAAAGAGTCGCGATACATCGCGACACATCACGTGACGTGGCAAGTTTGACACCCGTGCCTTGGTGCAAGTCCTGAAAAAGGCAAACCAATTAAAAAGCGAAGGCCCTTCCCACAATGCCCCTCTGAAACCAGTATGTGCAATGCAGCCTCCTAAGCTTGTCCAATTCATGTCCTGATGAATTCTCTACTCAGTCAAACTCCAACCCTCAAACACTGAAACATTTTAAGAGATCTTGTCAATTAATAAAATTACTGAAAGAAACTTCACTAGCAATAGCCAGGCCTTAGCTTCTGCTGGTTGATAATGGGGCTTTCTCCCTCATGGAAGGGCTTGGCCTGCAGGTGACCTCAGGGCCAGCCTGCAGTTGCCTTGCACCGAGTCCCCTCCGACAGGACAGGACCGACCGCAGAAGAGAAACCAGCGTGACTCCCTAGTGGAGGAGGAGGAGGAGGAGGAAGTGGTGCCATCGTCCAAGCTGGCATATTCTGGTTTCCGTCTGGAGAGTGGAGAAGCTGTTTGCAGGAGGGTGTGGGCAGGACGCTCCGCCACGGGCTGAAAGAACTTGGCCAAGGCCGCAGGGTTAGGCTCCAGCTACGCCAGACTGGTATAAAAAGCTGTACTTTGACCCCCTCCCCTCCCTTGAATTCTATGCCGCTGAGTCACCGTGAGATGGCAGGGAAGGAACCAACACCTCCAGGCTGAAACCGTGACCTGCACAATCACGTTGTGTTTGTGGACTTCTGGGAAGGCGCAGAGAGAACCGAGGTGCAGGCTGCGCAGAGATGCGCCCGCCCCTGCCTCCAGAGGCCTGACGCTGCTTTCCATTGACAACAGCCGGAGGCACACTGGCACCCCGGGGTGGAGGAAGCACCTCCATCCAACCCCCCACCCACGGAGGCCAGCCAAGCCCACCGGGGAGGAGCAGAGCAGCCTGAAAGGAGGCCTGGGGTGACCCGAGAGAGGCTGAAGGCAGAAAAAGCACGTCCCGAAAGAGGGTGCCCTCCCTCCTTCCACAGTCTGCTCCAGAGGAAGTTTGCACCGGCTGTTCCAAGGTGGCAGAAAGCGAGGCCAAGGCCAACCCACCTGCCTCTGCAGCCATTGAAAGAAGAAACCGAGGCAGGGAAAATCAGCAGCAGAAAGAAATTGACCCCAGTTTGCACATACTTTCTCCCAGGGGAAGCACGGGGGGGGGGGGGGCGTTTTGCATAAGGTGCATATCTGGGAGTGCACAGGTCCATAATGCTTCGCCTGCCACAGCCGTATGATGAGCTAGGCTCGGCTGTAGGTACTTGGAATGCGAGGGTAGGAAGGGACTTGGAGGTCCTCTAGTCCACCCCCGTTTTCTTTGAAAACCTCCAATGATGGAGCTTCAGCGAGACTCTCCGTCCTGCCCTCCCCTAAGCCAGGTCTCTGGATAAAACGTGGGCAGCACAGGAGCGCCTGGGGGGGGGACTCCCTCTGACTCAGGAGAAGCCTCATGAGTCAGCAGAGGAATGGCCGACTGAGTTTCCCTGCTTGGAGGGATGAAACTGCTGTCAGTCTGTCCTGGGAGGCCCCCGGAGCCCCTTCCCACTCAGCAGAATGGCTAAAATATCTCTTTCTCCCCCTCCACCCCATGGAGGTGGACAGCTACATCTCATTCTGGTAACGAAGTCCTCTAATAATTTGGCTCCTAATAAAACAAGTTATAAAAACCAAAGTTCATTTCAATTTTTAAAACAAGCCACATTTCTGATGGCTAACCTCCTTATACTATACACGACCCCCAAACTCTGCTAGGTTTTCAAGATTTAAAGAGTGCCTTTCCTTCTTCAGCCATGAAATAAGCTTCCCTTTTAAGGCAAGAATGACTAGGCCTCAAAGAGGGCGGCCAGATCAATGACAGAGAAGGAGCCGTTGGAAGTGAAGGCCTCCAACTGTCACACTGGCACCTCCCAATTTTATAACACTTCTGTGGGGAAGATATAGAAACTCCTCCAATTTATGTCAAGTATACAATCCCTCTGAGCAAGTTTCTCCATGATAAGATATCATTATGCAATTGTACTATTTCTCACACACTACCCACTCCTTAATCACATGAAGGTTAAAAGGGACCAAGTTAGCCATTAATCCCAAAATGTTAGATTCCATCCTGAAGATCATCCATCCTATTTAGCTTCAGAGACTCCAGAAGACCCTTGTCTGCCCCATCGCTCTCCCCAAGGGCAAGTGACCTGTTTTACCACAAGGAGGCCATCCAGTGATTGCTGGAATCCAGCAGTCTGAAGCAGAGATGCTTTACCCTTACTAGGTAAAATGTTTAAGCACCATTTACTATGATATAACACACCGCACAATTTTCAAATTTTCTAATGAGTATAAGCAGCACATATGATGAACACGGATACATAAGCCAAGGCGTAGCCTCTCCACTTGATATCAATGTCAGAAGATGCTCCAAGGTGGGAAATGATGACTACACACTTCTAGATTTCTTGAGAAAAGGGTGTGCTGCTAACCCATGTCCTGGATATGTGAGTTTTGTTCTTTTTATTCCTTACAACAGTTGCCTAAGAGAGGGACAAACATCATGTTCCTCTTTTCTTCGAAAGCTATGGAAGGAACTACACTTTTTTGACCAGGAGACGAGCTTAAGGTCATATCGGATATGGTTGCAACTAAAAATACAAAATGATGTTGTATCTCAGATTGTCACGATCAACTTACTGTTTGGAGGTCTTCTATAGGGAAGATCTCCGTATTGGGCATCCTCCACCACATGGCAAGCACCAATGGGAGCTGCAACGCAGGATGCCAGATTAAGCAGGAGCAAAGAGCTTAGCAATAATGGTGTTATTGCTACAACAACAATTTAAAAAATATTTCCATTACACTCCACTTTTTCATGCAAAGGGATGCTCTGTTCCTGGACTGAAGCTTTAGACCCCCATGCCCATATTTCTTCTAATCAGGTGGCAAAGGGACTGGATTATTTAGAAAAGACAACACAGAATATAGAATCATAGGGCTGGAAGGAACCTTGGCGGTCTCCTAGTCCAGCCCCCTCCTTGAGCAGGAGACCTTATACCATCCCTTGTAGCCCTATGTTTCTATATCATAGAATCACGGTCAAATAGTTAATCCAGAGGCAAGTCGTTTCACTGGTTAATTGTTCTATCAGGAAATTTATACTTAGTTCCAGCATTGATCTCTCTTTAATGATTTTCCACCCGTTACTTCTTGTCCTGCACTCAGAAATTTTGGAGAGTAGGTCAACCTCCTTTTACCTGTGACAGCCCCTCAAATACTGGAGGACAGCTATCATGTCACCCCTAATTCTTCTCTTTGCTAGACTAGACCTAGTTCTCTTAACTGTTCCTCATATGGTTTGGCCTCCAGACCCTTTATCATCTTTGTTGGTCTTCTCTGCATTCTTTCTAGGGTCTCAGCATCTTTTTCCTGTCTTTTTTATTGGAAAGGGGCCAGCACAAGCTTAATATACTCTAAGCCTTTCAGAAGAAAATACTTGTTTGAGACAGATAGGAAGTAATTATACTCCAGTGTGTTTCACTACACAAATGAAATGTTTTACTGAGTTGTCACAATCAAGTTTAAGCCAAGTTGGCATAACAGATCCTCATGCAAGAAACAAAGAAGTAATGCAATCACCAAAAGTACCTGGCTAGGATGAGAAACTGAATTCCAAGTTGATGATTTAATCCCACAAGGTAATTTAGATTAAAACATTTACGAACCAGAGGTCACTTGTGGGCAAAGCACTCTATGTCTAGAAGAGGGGAAAAGAGGGAGAAAGTGAAGATTAGAGCTTGCAAGTTTTCTGCATCAACCAACCTCAGTTCAGTTCCTGCGAGAAATGCTGGTACTACAGAACCCTCCTCAGCTTTTCTAACCACACCATCCTGGCCTTCACATGTTGGGGTTCTCTGAACTGGGGAAGAAATTGGTTTGATCCATGGCTTAAGGTCATGGACTGGCAAGCCACAGAGAGGCCTCTTCCACAGTGTGGACTCCAACTCCCAGAACTGCCTAGTTACCCATGCTGGCTGAGGAATTCTGGGGATTGGAGTCCACCCATCTTAAAGGCCCTGAGATCGAGAAACACTGCTCTACAAGGTGTAAAAGAAGGTATTCTTAGGACAAGGCAGACTGATGGTCAGTCATCCCCCTCCCCTAATTGTGGAGCCCCTCAGCTCCCGCCCTCCCAGTGGCACGGCTGAGAGAAAAGAGAGAGCCGTGTGCCCCCAGCATCCCAGCCCCAGACAACGCTCTTTGGGGCAGTCAGCAAGAGAAACCAGGCAGTTTCGGTGGCAAGAAGGAATCTGCCAGCCAAGGGCGGAGTGGTTCATTCCAGGTCTCTCAGGACCAGAAAAAAGTGAGCCAGAGAAAAAGGCAGGATTCCCACAACAGGTTTTTCAGCTACGCTTCCTCATAGCCAAACTCAGGAATGGCTCCTCTGTTGAAAAGCAACACGAGGAGGTGCTCAAATTCTTCAGCAGGCGGGCAGAAGAGAATGCCGGAGAAGGCAGGAGAACTCACAGCTTCTCAGGGCTCCTGAAATTCCCCTCAGCAACCTCCAGAAGCCCCGCCAGACCACAGGGCTGGCTGGCACTGGGCAGCCAACTACTAATTTTCTACAGTGGTTTCCCCACAAAATAATCCCTAAAAGTGTATTGAGTCTCTTCGGGTAGATTTATTTATGCCTTTCTTGAAGTTCAACCCAAGGGGACCAAAGCGCCAGCCCCTCCCGTTCCGATAGCCACGAATAAATAAATAAATAAATACTGGACACCTCAAAAGCTTGCCCACTCCCATCTGAGGAGGCCAGCATCCTGACACGGAGAAACCGCTGTGAAAGGAAAGTTGATGGCATCAAGAACAACCAGCATAACTCCGGACTTGCCTGAATTGGCTTTTTCCTCCCATTTTCCTCCTGCAAATCACAGGGGCCGTTCTCTTCAACCGAGACACGGGAACAGCCGCATTTAGGAATCTCTCCCAGGGTGGTTGGCCAACAAGCCTAAGTTCCAACTCAAAGTAACACAGCATTGAGATTTCTTAAAAATTGGTTTCATCAGGAAAAAACATCAAAGAGTTGGGATAGCCTATATCCTGATTAAAACTTGCATTTTGCTAAATGTTTAAGCAGACCGCCCCCCCCCAAACCAAAAAAGCAGGGAAAACATGGGTTGCCCTGACTAGAATGTCTGGAAGCCATTCACGGCTTCCAGAAGCCCTTCGCGTCCTTCTTCTTTCCAACATAAAAAAACTAAAAAACTAGTCAGAACAAAAGTGTTCCGGACACCTGCCTTTTATACAGTCCTTGACTTACCACCAGTCAATTAGAGACTTTTTGAAGTGACAAGAGACCCCCAAAAGGTACTTATGGCCTGGATTCAAAGTTCTGACGGTCAGATGATTGCATGTTGTGTGTTTGGCAGTTGGCCTGGTCTTACAGCTCTTTAGAATCACAGGGCAGGAAGGGACCTTGGGGTTCTTCTAGTCCACCCCTCTGGGAATATAGCAAACAGACATCACAGACATCGCAGACATCACAAAGACCCCACCCAAGAAAGTGGGTTTGGCCGCACCTGCCCACTGCAAGCTGTTTTACACCATCCCAGGCTTGGTTAGTTTTTTCTGCAGTTGAGATGGCTGCATAGACCAAAAGTTTGCTTAGTCGATGATCCCACATGCTAGGCTGATTCAAGAACAGGCTAAGTCAGTAGCCAAGTTAAGCTTGCTGTACAAACCTAGCTTGTAAGAAAACTGCTGTGATGCATGTGGTCCGCAACAGGTTTTGAAAAAACTAAGCACCGTACACACCACACATATGTTGGCAAACCCAGAAAATCTTAGGAACAGCCATTAATCCCACTTTGTCGTCAATCCACACATACAAGCAAGACCATTTCAAAGTACAGCACCATCCAAACAGGGCACCTGCAGTGAGAGTCAAGAAAATCAAGATAATCTCCGCAATTGTGCAAATCAAATCTGCCCCTTTTTTACATGCATCACATGCACAGCACCTTAGGAGGAGTTACGGTGATCATCACTTGCCCCCCCCTTCTCCCTCTACAAGGCAGTACAAAGGCCCGGTCCCAAGCTTCTGGCACTCTGACCTTGTGGCTGTGCTGAGGCTTAGAATGAGCCAGGCTGTTCTGACAGTTGAGCAGCCCAAGAAAGTGAGGTCTTGGCCATTGTCCGGCTTCTTGCTCACCCAGCCATTTTCAGGAGATGAGAAGGAAACCTCTTCCCAGAATGGGCCCAATAATGTTAGATGAATGCATAGCTTCCTCTGAAGAAGGACTGGCCTCTTTATGTAACTATTGAGCAATTCTAACTCTAGAAAAACATGCACCTGATACTTGCACCCTCTAAGAATTATACCCAAATAATGAAGGGATCTTGCACGTTGCAAAGATATCCGATTTAATCTACTGTAATGGGGGTAATCTGCTCAGGAGACAATGGTGCAGTTCTTGCAACACAGTAGCCCAACACTCCTTGGGGTACTAGCACAAGAGCCTTCAGCATTGTGCCCGAGACATGTTGGGAACACAACTCCCACAATTCCAGTAGGCACAGCCACCATGTCCAGAGTCGGAGGAAGCAGAAGCTGGATTCTATCATCTGCTTCTTAAGGGAGATTCATCAGATGATTATCAGGCTTGTGCAAACAGCCCATTGCTGACAAATAGTTTTCAAATACTTGAAATATTTGAAGGAGTCCAGCTGAACCTTGTCTCTGATGGCCATCATTCAACGATGGGTGAACTTGGGAGCTGGTCTGTGTGCACATCGGAAAACTATTACACCACCAAAACATTTTTGAATTCCAGAACAAGACCAGCTTCCATGATTAGCCTCATTCCACATCAAGCAGACCGCATTTCCAGATGGGCTCATTCTTGAACTTTACTCCTCTCCCCAAATGTTGCCTGAGAGCCCTGCTCTGCCCATCGGCAGCGGTGCTCAGGGCCTGTCAACAACGCAGCGTTCTCCAGCCTGTAATTTTGCAGCTAGACCTGAAATGTGTTTACTCAAAAGTAGCTCCCACTTAATTCAAGGCAGTTAGGAAGTACGCAGGCTGATAAGTCTGCATGAGGGATGCTTAATGAGGGTGCCTGGAGGCCGGGACCAGGAATGTCTCAATGGCGTTACTCTCCTACGTCCTGTGCAAGAATGGCAGCACTGCAGTGACTCAGAGCAAATCTATTTTTGTTGAAAGCTCATTAAGGGAGAAGTTTCCAAATTGCAAGGAAGGAAGTCCTGGAGTTTCTAGATACAAAAATATAAAAAACAACACAAAAACAAAAAACAGCCAAACCCTGAAAGGACAGCTAGCCTAGAACAGAGCAGGACCATCCAGGTCACACTCAGAAGCTCTGCCCGAGCCCATCCCATCCTCCCCAAGACTTTGCCCAGCGTGGTGCTCTCTGAATGGGTTGGTTGCACCGTAAAGCCCAGAGCTTCCAGCAGCACAAGTGGGGCACGGGGGTCCCCAGCCATCCAGAGTCCCTGGAGGTAGAACGTGGGCTCAGGGTTTCGGCCTTCCCAATGCAGCCGTGGCTGTCTCCCCAGTCAGAGGGAGAGGTGAGTGCCCAGAGATGTGGCTGACTGGAAAATAATGCCAGCTAAAAGCTTTGATAGCACATGCCAAATGCGCCGGAGCGTTGCAGGGACACGTCTTGATCTGCTGACCCCAAAGTGCAGGAGAGGCTAGGACTGTAATTTGTGAAGGCATCTTCCTTCACGCCTCCATGCCCTTGAAACTCAGCCCTGAAAGCCAGGGTTTCTTTTCCAAGACTAGAGGGGTCTGAGCTCTTGATTGCCTGTCAAATTTCCCAAAATAGCACCTCTGTAATTATTCAGCTATTTCACATTTTTCAAAAGAATAATTAGCCTGGACAGCAATGATAGGCAGTTGAGAAAGAAATGCTCCCTGCTTTGCAAAGTCACCTTAGGAGGCTTTAAGTTTAAAGGGGAAAAAACACTACTAGGCGATACACAGAAAATTACCAGGATCAAAACTCTTTCCAATATCAAATGGGTCAATTGCCAAATATTGTAGGAAAAACGAAGATCAGCCGATCTCACACACACAAAGGCAGACAGATGCTGGAAGCATAAACCAAGCAAGCCGAGAGGTAAATAGTTACAATTCACCTAGAAGTCAACTTGGTGCCTACAAATCCCAGAATTCCAATTAGCCACGGATTGCAAAAGGCTGGAAAGCTTTGAGCGCAGTTTTCCCTTTCTTTAAAGAAAAGCAAGTAGTCCTCATTAAGAAGCAAGATTCTTAGCTTCGCTTCCCCCCTTTCCGGCTTTTCTCTTGAACCCCGAAGGTCTCCCCCAGCCTGGCTGCTTCAGCCGCGCCGACCAGCCTCTCTCTTCCCAGGCTCCCGGGCCGGGCTGGCAGGGCAGCGGCCCACCGAGCGAGCGAGCGAGCGAGCGGGGCGGCCGTTTGGGAGAGGCTCGAAACGCGAGCCGGAGACCCCCGGCCGCGAGGGGCCCGAACGGAGCGCAGAGGCCGCCCAGGAAGCAGCGGCGACTTCGGGAGAACTTTCCTCCCGCGCCGGGCTCCGGGTGCCCGCGCGGAGCTGGGCGGGCGCACTTACCGAGCGTGAGCAGGGCGACCTCGGCGGCCGCGCTGGCCATCGTGCCCCGCCGATTGCGCGGGGCGTTGCGGGGGGGCGGGAGCGGCGCGCTCACCTTGGCAGCCCGGGGCCGGCAGCGCCGCCCAGCATGCCGAGAGCGAGAGCGAGGGCGAGAGAGCGAGGCTGCCACCTGCGGCTGCGGAGGCTCTGCGCGCCTCTGCTCAGCCGGCCGGCGGCTCGCAGGTGTGCGGCGCGCTCCGCCCCGCCCCGCCCCCCGCCGCCCCGCCCCCGCGGCTGGTTGGCTGGCGCGTCGGGGGAGGCGGGCGGCTGCAGGAGCGGCGGGGACGGGCAGGCGGCGCCCTTCCCAGTTGCGGCTGACACGCGAAGTCACCGCGGCGACGTCTGAACGCGCCGGCGCGGGTCTCCTGTCAGGCCGGGCGCATTTTTTATATAGTTCAGTTTTATTTCCTTTCACTGTTAACGTTAACTGAATGACTTAATCGCTGTAACCAGAGTTACTGCCGTTGTGGACAATTTGTTGAGAACTACCTTTTCTGGAATGTCTTCAATTTTTTCCTTTCCCTTGATCTCATCCCAAATACTTCCTGTTTTCTCTCGCCTCTTCTTTTAGGATTCGCTAGTATGTTGCACGACATAACTTCTCATAAAAGCGTTATATGCATCCCAAAGCCTTCTTAAATCAGAACCTTTATCTAAACCGGTTTCCGTGCATTTTCTTTTGACAGTCTTCCTCGATTGCTTCTCTCTCTAGTTACATTTCATTAAGTCTTGCTGTCACAGACCGGGATTTCGTTTTATAGATTTCGTTTCTTCGGTTTGTGATCCGAAGAAGTCCTTGGCAACATCTCTCTTTGAGAAGCCACTTCTCTGAAATCCTCCTCACGTCTGTTGGTGAAAAGGCTCCGGGTCTTTCCGGAAAGAGCCGCCCTCCCCTTTTTCTGCCTCTGCACGTCCACCAGTCCTAAACTGCCCATCAAATCAAGGAAAACCTCTGGTAATTTGGCTCGATATTTTTCTCAAGGACTCTGCACGATCAGTCATCGGTCTTGTTGCCTACTTCGTTCACCCTTTCCAATACCACCCCAGTTCAGTAAATGGCGATCTGTCTTTCAGGTCTTCCAACAATGCACTCATCGGTTATGATTCGGATTGAACGTGGTTTAATTTGCAGAATAAACAAAACCCAAACCAAACATATGGCTTGTTGTCCCCCAAAACCATTGAAAATGGAAGGTGCCTCGGCTTTGGGTGAATTTCTAAGTTGCACAAAATGCTGTGATTCAGATACTAAACTCACCAAACTCTTCTAATGAGTTTTGACAAAACCTAGTCCTTTGTTTCTGTGTACTGTGCTGTTCCCATATTGCATCACCAATGTCGTGACTAATGCAGCTAAGAAGCCAAAAGGCACCTTGCCTCTCATCTCCATGCACTTCCTGTGCATAGATATCAAATTTATTGCAAAAAAACAGCAGACATTAAAAAACAGAAAAATCTGCTTACTTTCTGATTGGGGATAGGATTCTTAAGCCAATGTGTACTCTGAGACAGATTAAAATAGGATTACAGCCCTGGCTTGATGTAGTTGTGACATTTCAACAATAGCTTTGCTTAATTAGCAAATTACACTCCAATTAATCACTCCAAAAGTGAAGAGCCACCTGCTTTCGATCATTGTTTCAGGTCTCAGGTGTGCTGTAAGCAGGAGTGAAAAGGTTTTGTCTTCTTAGAGATGAGCTGTTCTTCGGTCCTGAAAGTTGCCTTTCTGCAGGTGTGCAGCCCCCTCCAGGGGGCTCGAGTTCTGGATTCAGAAATGGGGGGGGGGTGTGAGTCAGCAAAGGTTAACCATGGTAAGTGTTGTGGGGATGCAAGTTGGGGAAAGGACTTGGACTTTTGAAAACGTCGCATAGGTGGTGTGCTGCTTCCAGACGTCAGTGACTTTAAGATGGGTGGGCCTCAGCTCTCAGAATTGCCCCCTCCCTGTGCTGACTTAGACACCGCCACGGGGACTCCAACCCCTGGGTGCCTGGCTGTTTGTCTGTCCTGGCCACCTACAGACAGTCTGGCCAACAAAATGGTAGAGACCAGCAACTGGTCTCTGGATTTCCAGCTGAGCACCAGAAGAAGAAAAGCAGTTCCCTCAGTTCCCGTGTTTAAATCTCCAGACAGAGCTGCCTCTTAGCAAAAGTGCCACCAGGTGATTTCTGCAGATGAAGACGCCTGTATTAAAGAAACCAGGCTGGGCAGTTCTTCAGTGGACAGAACAATAGCTGTTGATTTAAAAATAGAAGACCTCCCATTTCTTCTTCTTGATCATCCTCCTCTTCCCTCTCAATATCAATTACCATCTTTCCCCAAAAATAAGCCCTGGTCTTATATTTTTTTTGCCTCCAAAAGAGGCACTAGGTCTTATTCTGGAGGGATGTCTTACCCGCTTACCTCAGGACAGCCGCAGCCAGGCCTCCCACACCCCGACACCCAGTGGTGGGATTCAGCTGGTTCGCACCACTTCGTAGCTAATTTTTGGTGGCCCAGGCCCAGAATGGACTTCCGGAAGCGGCATCCACACACAGAACCGGTCGTTCACATATTTGAATCCCACCACTGCCGACCCCTGTTGCGCCACCACCTGACTTCTTCTGCGGCTGCTCGCAGCCACTCATGGCAGGACACCACATGGCACATTGCACCAGTGCCATCACCCGGGGCTGCCACTCGCAGCAGGACGCCATCTTCTAGACCATCCTTAAATTTTATGAATGCATAAAAGTATAAATGGCATCGCCTGGCCCTCGCCTCCCTCCAGCGCAGACCAGAGGCTAGCCTTAATCACTGAATGAAGCCAGAAAAGTAACATTGAGCCATATCCACGAGATATACTAGGCAGCCCCTGCTCCACAGGGTCATCGTTTCAAAGATCTTTCCTTACCTAAAGAGAGAAGCAGAATGACCACTGGAGGCAAATAAAAAATAAAAAATAGCCGTAGTGGGAATGACTTTTGACTTTTTGTTGGCTTTCCTACTGAGTTTCTTTGTGAGAAGCTGGCAGGGAGCATCAGAAATCTTCCTTCCTTGGTCCTTGTCTCTCCCTCCCTCCCTCCCTCCCTTCCTGTCATTCCCTCCTCCCTCCCAAGGAGGGTGGTCAGAGCTCAGAAGGCATTGGGGGGGGGGGAGCGGAGAGGCAGGGAAGAGCACAGGTGAGGAGGGACTCCTGCAAAGACCTGGGGCTGCACCCTGGATCTGCTCCCTCAGCCCCCCTCTCCCACCGGCCCCCCTTCCAAGATGAAGGGAGGTGCTCCTCCATCCAGCTCCTCTCTGGCTCTGGAAGCAGAAAGGCGAGTTGGGGAGAACCAAGAGCAGCCTGGGAAATCCTGTCCTTCCCACCGGTCTCAGGTGTGACTGGGCTCCCAGGAATGCCAGGTATTTGGCTGCTGCCTCGTGGGAGACCTCAGGGAGGGGGTGGGGCCCAGGTGCAGCCCTCCCTGCCCCAACTGTGTCCCCAGAACAAAAGACTTTCTGGGCCAGGTATTTCCTTCTGGGGGCAGGATGGGCCAAGGAGCAACTCCCCAACCAGTTACCTCATTAAATCCCCAACAGCCAAGTCACAGGCAGGTAGAGGTAACACTCAAACACTCCCCCACACACATACCCACCCGTGAGAACTGAGTGAGCTCCTTGCACTGTTTCCCCCACTAAAGAGAAAGGAAGCCTGTCCTGCAAGGAAGGGAAGGAATTCCTTTGGGCAGAAGAAGAAGGGCCACAAAGCAGCCACCAGAGGAAGGGAGGGGAGGGAGATGCAGTCCAGCGCCCAGAATGCTGCTGGGTGCCATCTCCATTGGGATCCACGACCCCTGGCTTACCACCAACCACAACACCTTAAAAATTAAGTACAGAGAAAAGCACTGTAAATGTACAGTACACATATAGGTGAAACATTACCTTATTATAGTCTGTCGTTATAGAGATAAACTATAAGATCCATCTAGGATAACATAGAGTAACAGAGTGGGAGGGGACTTTGGAGGTCTTCTTGTCAAGCAGGAGACACTATGCCGTTCTGGACAAGGGACTGTCCAGTTTCTTTAGTTCCACTTTATACTGTACTAGTTCTATCTATGTTGGATGGAATTGTGGTTCCCATGTCTACTGTTTTATTTTTTTAACTTTAACTGTGTGTTTTTTTTAATGTGGCAACTGAGAACTCAACTGGCCATTAAGAGCTGGAAGGAGCTTTGGGGGACAGACTGTCTTTGTATCTTACACCTTCAAGGCTGCATCTCAGGGCCATCAGGTGCAAAATGGGCTGTGTCCACTTTCTTCCGTTTGTTCAGCCAAGGCAGGAAGGTCCTGCTATTTTCAGCTGTGCCCCTTCATCCCACCTCTTCCCCACACCGGTGGGAAGAGCCTCTTAAATGTGCCTGGCCTTGGCAGTCAGCGACCCATGGCTTTTGGCAAAGTCAATGTTTAGCCAGCTCCAGCTCTCATCTTACAAAAGGACCAAAAGGTTCTTTAATGAAATTCTGTTTAGAGATGGGGTCGCTGCCAAGAGGTTTCAGACTGGGCACATTTATATGGAATATTACCTGCAAAGTTGATGTATTTCAGTCATTTAGAAAAAATGCTTTTGAATATGAAAGCTGTAGCACTGTCTATAGAGCGCTCTATTGACAACAAAGAAAAAAGCTGTTAAGACTCCGTCTACTCGCTGTCCTTTCCTGTTTCCTTCGGCTACAGTTTTTCCTTAAATGCATTCATCTTTAGCTGCTGCTTCTGGCTGCCTTCACATAGCCTTCAGAGAGGAAAACCTTAGTTCAGAAGAGCACCCAGAGGCAGCCTGTGAGACGGCCTCTGACCTCTCTGAGACCAGCAACCCTGAGACTCATAGGTGAACATGACAAACTCCTGGTAAAGATAGAGGTCTGCATCCAGACCAAACACAACAAAGAAGAAACAAGAAGCAGGACGGATAAGAGAAGAATGTCACTCAAAGGCTGGAGCTGAACAACCAATTTCACACCCTCCTCCTGGAAGGAAACATGCAGACACCTGGAGGAGAGTCCTCATCAAGGACAAAAAATAAAGTAGCTAAGATTTCCCCCCAAAATCTAAGTCTGGTATGTCTTGGTGATTGGTGACTCATTTCTCACAGGAACAGAGTCATCATTTGTAGACCAGACAATTTTTCAAGAGATATGTGTTGTCTCCCTTGAAGATTCAAAGATTAAAAATGTGACACTAAGACTTACTAAAATTATCATCCCCTTCTCCTTTTCATGTAGGGATGAATGATACAGCAAAGAGCCTGAAAAAAATATGTAAGGAACAAGAAGAAAGAGACTCTGGAAAGAGTGCAGAGAAGAGCAATAAGAATGATTAAGGGGCCAGAGAAGAAGGGTAGAAGGAATTGGGTGTGTCTAGTCTAGTGAAAAGGAAGACCCGAGGTGATAGGATAGCAGTGTTCCAATATTTGAGGGGCTGCCACAAAGGAGAGGAGGGGGTCAACTTATTTTCTAAAGCACCAGA
Organism: Protobothrops mucrosquamatus; assembly: GCF_001527695.2. Classification (NCBI taxonomy): domain Eukaryota; kingdom Metazoa; phylum Chordata; class Lepidosauria; order Squamata; family Viperidae; genus Protobothrops; species Protobothrops mucrosquamatus. Next base: position 540,634 of record NW_015386415.1, read on the forward strand.
AGACAAGACAAGAAAAAATGGATGGAAACTAATCAAGGAGAGAAGCAACCTAGAACTAAGGAGAAATCTTCTGACAGTGAGGACAATCAAGCGGTGGAGTGGGTTGCCTTCAGAAGTTGTGGGTGCTTCATCACCGGAAGTTTTTAAGAAGAGACTAGACAACCTGAAATGATGCAGAGTCTCCTGCTTACATGGGAGGGTTGGACTGAAGGATCTCTGAGGCTCCTCCCAACTCTATTATTCTTTTCTGTTATTTTTTTATTCTTTCTATGATTATGTATATCCATTCCATCAAGCCCAAAGAAACTCTGGAATAGTATCTCCTGTCATGGGGGGGGATTGGACTAGAAGACCTCCAAGCTCTCTTACAACCCTATTATTCTATGGACAGGAACGCAGGTCAAAATAGGAAAGAAATTGCTAAAAGAACATTTATCCACTTTCGATGAGTGGCGTTGGACTAGAAGGCCCCAGGGTCCCTTCCACCTCTTTATTCTGTATGCTCTATTCAGTTCAAATCTCTAGGATCAGATGGATTACATCCCAGGATACTGAAGGAGCTGGCAGATATGGTCTTGGAACCCCTGGATAAAACCCTTCAGAACTCCTGTAGCACAGAGAAGTGCCAGGGGCTGGAAAAGAACTGATGTGGTTCCAATCTTTGAGAAAGGTGGAAAAGGGGGGACCTAGGAAATTATAACCGATTAGCATCAATACCTGAGAAAATCCTGTAAAAGATAATCAAGCAACGGATTTGTGAGTTCCTAGAGATGAACAAGGTGATCAATAGAAGCTTATTCTGGGGAAAAAAAACATCAGAAAGCAATTTCCCAGAGTTAAGGGGGGGGTTAGCCCTCCCCTCCAGAAAAAGGTGGCGGTTTAAGTGTTTTGGAGGAAACAGAGAAGTCTACAACATCATTGTAGATATAACAGAGAGAAACAGAAAAATGAAAAATTTGGGGAGTTTTAAATTTTTTCTTTTTATATTATTTTATATTATTTTTGGAGAATATTGGATCTAACTAACTGGAAAATTAGAAAATGGGCATCTGAGGACACCTAGTGGCAGGAGCAAAGAGCTACACTAAACCATTTACTGAATTTATCTAATATTTTGTCTAGAAACTTAGAACTTGGCTAGATTCCCAGACATAGTTTACAGTTTAAACTCTTTGATGGTTGATGTTCCTGACCTTCATAGTCCTGTGGATTATAGCTGAAAAGAGAAGACTTTCTCTGGGCTGGTTTTTTTTCCCTGCAGGATGGAACCCAGAGCTAAATGTGAGCTGATTTAGTCCAGATCATTCGTTAAGGGTTTTTTTTCTGGCAGATGTACTAATACATAATGTTTGACTACCTTGTCTAACCAAAATAGGCTAGAAACTATTCAGCTGAGCTAGGATCAGGTATAGCATGCTTAAAATGATTTTACATATCATTTCTTTGATACTGTAACTGTCACATTCTTACTCATGAGGGCTGTTCCTCAGTTCAAATGAGAACATTTAATAATGGCCAAGCAGGGGTCATGGAAAATAAACAGACGAATCACTGAAATAAACTGGCAGGCAGCCTATTTTACAATGGTTTTGTGTTCTGCATAATGAGGGTTGAGATTTTGAATTCCACATTAGGAAATGACCTGGAGTTACAATTAAGGGATTATAAATAATTGACCTCACCTTATTTTTCCACTTGCAACTGAACACATTTGTTTCTATTTCCTGTATTTACTACTAAATATTTTGTGGTTAAATGTTTTTTTTCCTTTTTCCTTGACTTACAGCAAAATTGTTTCTTCCATTTTCAAATTTTATACTTATATAAACCCTGATTGTGGAGGTGGAAAAATGTTATTATACTGTGATTTATTTTAAAAATGTAATATATCCATCAAATTAAACTCCTGCAGATAAGCTTGTGATACTTTCAATCTACTGGCATTAAACACAGTTAAAACAGTGCTGCAGTCTAATGAAACTGTCATCCATCCCGCTTGGTTTAATTAGCAAAGAAAGACTCCTGGTTCACTTTTTTCCCAAGAGTATACTTTACTGAGAACAAAGTGCTTACAGATTAGAGCAGACAGAATCTGTTGGCTTGGTGCAAAAATGATGCAATTAACTTCCCAAATATCCAATTAAAAATTCTCAGGTTGTTTTGGAAACAGACCCTGCGTTCATATTGGTGCCCCTCACAATCAGGGCCGGCTTTGCTATGCTTCAAACCTGACCCCCTCCAGCCACCCACATTCCAATATCTCCCCCTCCCGCCGTTGCAGGTGTCAGGCTGGCAAGATGCAATGCGAAGCAGGTAGCAGAATGGCAGTCATGACAGAAACATATAAAACTTGAATAAAATTGCCAACCATACTTATCTGATCCACCGCTAGAATAAAGAGATGGACAAACACACAACCTATGCTGGGAACACATAAAGCAGAAGGTAATTCCTTTCTTGCACTTGATAATTTGTTATTACAGAGGTCAACAACTGTTGAGCAGCTCTGACGCGCACTCAGTACCCAACTGCAAGGATCTTCAAATCTGGCATCCCCAAAAGCAAATGTCGGGATCTGGATGCCATCAAGAGGGAGCTCACGGTTCCCGCAAAGCAAAAGGCATTCTGGAGGGGGTGAAAAGCACCCCGCCCAGAAGGGGCACACCTGCCTGTCAAAGCAAAGCCTGTGTTCCTGCTGCCCCCGGCTGAATCACAGAGAATGAGGCACCAAGAAGTCTTCAGGGCGAAGGCTTGTTCCTAGCATAGAAGCAGGAAAGGCCATTTGGAATTCAGGCATGAAGTGGCACAACTCACCACTGCCAGCTCACCACTGCCAAGTCCCTGCAGGCAACTCCACACGGCCAACTCGTCATGGGGACAACTTGCCATGGGCAGCCAGAGGGCGAGCTGGGTGGGTAGGCGGGCAAGGGAGTGGGTGAGCAGCATTTTCACACACACTCGCTGCTGCCACTGCCGGGCCAAAGAGGCTGGGGACAGTGGGGACAGGGGTGGCAGTGGCAGCGGTTGGGGCGGGCAGCAGGGAGGCAGCTGTGGCCAGGGGCATCCCATTTTCATACATTCCCACCACCACCACCACCGCCGTGCCAAGCTCCAGGCCTAAGAGGTGGGGATGGCAGCGGCAGGGGAGTGTGAACACGGGAAGCCTCTGGCCATCACCATCACTGCTCTGCGTTCTGCCCAGACGCTCGCTCACCTGCCTGCCCGGCTCTCCCTCCAGCCGCCTGTGGCAAGTTGACCCTGTGGAGAATTGGCCGTTGGGAGTTCTGCGGTGGTTAGTTGGCAGAGGTGAGTTGGCGGTGGGGAGCTAGTGGCAGTGAACTGGCCGCACCAAGCTGGCTGTGGTGAATGTCTATGAAGATTCTCCATCGTCCAGGTCATGGTTGTCCCAAGGGTGCTTTTTCAAGAGGCAACTGGACTTTCTTGGTTTTTCTTTGAAGATGTTTCGCTTCTCATCCAAGCTCTCAGGGCTGAAGAAGCTTTTTGGATGAGAAGCGAAACGTCTTCAAAGAAAAACAAGAAAGTCCAGCTGCCTGGCGAGTTATCCTAGACCCATTCAGGAGAGCCTCCTTCCTCAGCGGACTCTTTTGCATCACCCAGTCCTTGCTGTATCATCTGGCCAAACGTCTGGACCTATCAGTGCATGTGAGGGGGGGATGAGGTTCATTTTGGGGAGATTGGGGCCTCTCTTCTTTGAGACAGATGCCATCCTTGCAGACTGAGTGGTGTCCTAGTGAAGGTGCAATGCCTAGTTTAGCTTCCATTTGGCTATCCTTAAAGAAACATCCTCTGTATCTTTGCTGAGAAGCATGTTGAGCACCAACCAGTCCAACAGCAGATTTTGTGCCTTGACCGCTCTGTACTTAGGAGTGTACAGCAGCTCCTCCTCCCAACCCCTCATTTGGAATGCCTTTGGGCCCTGGGCCCACTGAGTGTGCGTGCCAGTTCCAGATCCACCCTGTTTCTGGAGAAAAGCAACACTTAATTATTTCCAGAGCTCCAGCGAGGGGAATTTTTGCTGCAGAAGGTCACTGCATGGTAAACAATCTCTGGTGATTTCAAAGTGGTCCTTAGTGGGGTTTGATTCTCCCCAAAATAGCTCCTGAAGGCACCATCTAGAAAGTCTCTTCCCCTCCCCCTCTGTCCAAGATCTACAAGGGCAGGTGCTTGCTCTGGCTCACATCTGCTCCTAGCAAAGGAAGCCTCGCCTGCCCCCCCTCCAGGGTCTAACTGAGGGATGACGGGCAGAGCGGTCCGATGAAAATCTGCTCATCCTGCCTGCCTGCCCTTACCCAGCACCATCTCCACCCCCCAAAAGGTAGCCCTTGGAACTAGGACTAGGAACAGCAAGAATGGCAAAGGAAGTAGGGAACCAGAAAGACTGACATCTTCATGGATTAGCACAGAATTCACCCAATGCTTGTCTGACTATCAATCGCTTGCGACTGGATCCACAGGAAGGTCCCACCAGCAGATTCTGAGAAATACTAGAATGGCACTGAAGGACACCAGCCGGGGGGGGGGGGGACATTTAACATACTCAGAGCTGGTAAAGGCTTCCTGGAGAAGAGAAATGCAGCCCAGAGGGAAAATCTAGCTGACTCTGGATTCATCAAATCGGGTGGGGCAACTTCAGCTACACGGAGGAGCCTTTGGCAGTTCGGGGGGGGGGGCCGGGCAGGCTGCTTCCAGCCCAGATGGCCAGGAAGGGCTCAGCAGGGCAAGCTGCCCCTCCGAACACTCCCGGCCTGCAACCAGGAGGCGCCTGGGCTTCTTCTTCCGTGGCAGGAGGGCTACCCAGCTTGGAGCGGCCTCCCGTTCCCAGAACCGCTTTGCGACCGAATTCAGTTCCAATCACCTGGCCGAAAGGCCCACTTTCTCCACGGGTGGCGCCTCTAGTTTAGCCTCACGGCCTCTATTGCAGTCCAAAGAGGTTCTCGGACCTGATCCGGACGGGCGGAGCCCCGAGCTCGGGTGCTGGATCGGAGGACGGGAGGGGCAAATCCCACCGCTCCCGCCTCTGGAGCCCAGCGGGACCCGCCGCCACGGGGGCCCCGAGGCAGAAGAGAGCCGCTCCCGACGGTCAGAAGTTCCGAGGGCGGGAAGCGGCGGCCCCTGCAGCCCAAGCGGGGCGGGCGGGCGAGCGGCGGCGCGGCTTCCGCTCGGAGCTCCTCAAGGCAAGCGCGGCGTCCCGCCCCCCGAGGGCTCCGGAGGGGCGGCGAGCTGTCGGGCAGCAGCGGGTCCCGCCTACTCTTGCCCCGCGGGCGGCCAGAGGACGCGCCCCGGCTGCTCCCGGAGGACCCAGTCCGAGTGGAGGCGCCGCCGGGTCCGCTCCCGCCGCTGCAGCTCCCGGCGCCGGCCATGGTAAGTGCGGAGCTTCGACGGCTGCCTCTTCTTCCCCGGGCGCGGCTCTCGGCCGGTGGCGCGGAGCGGAGCCTCGTTCCTCCGCGCCCGCTGCCCGGGGTCCCGGAGGCGGGTCTTGGCCGGTGACTTGTGCGGGCTCGACGGGGCGCGGGGGCGTCCTTGGGGCGTCCCGGCTGCTCCTGGCGAAGAGGCCGTCTCGGGTTGGGCAGAGGCCGTCAGGCGGAGACCCCGTTGCCGGCCTTGGAGGCTCTCAGTCTCGCCGGGTGTTTCTGCTCCGAGGCCTCCCTGCGTGGGCGGCCCTTCGCCCTCGGCTCGGCCGGCTCTGGGTGGGCGGCAGGGCGGCCCCCTCCTGGCCTGTTCAGCGCGGCCTTTGGCCGGCCCTCCGGCTCCAGCGGAAGGGCAGCCGCCAGCCCAGTTCGGCCTCTGGAGGAATTTCCTGTAGGGAGCGGTGGAAAGACCGGCTCGGCGTCTGGTCCCTGCCAGTGGCCAAATGCGGAGCTCAGCCCCTTTCGGATCCCCCCCCTCTCCCCTGCGGGGTGCTCAGCCTGAAGCCCTTCGCTCCCCACTTCCAGCAAAAGCTGCCTGTCCGAGTGGCTTTTGAATTGTTATGATTAAAGAGGTTAAAAAATGTGTGTCAACTATAATTAATTTAAAATGAATTTAAGTAAAATTTATTCATTCTGGCCCTACTGATTTTTCCTATTGCACACACACACACACACACACACCCGTTTCCTTGCAGTCTGAAGTGATAAAGAGGCCACTTGGTGCTTTTGAATTAGCCCTGTTGGTGGACTGATACGGAAGCTGTTAGGCACCTGGTGGGCACCAGACTGCCCACCCTCCCTGCCTCCCACCCCAGTCATGGGCAGGAAGAGAGTGGCGATCCAGGCCCTGCTCCAAAACTCTGCTGCTGTGGGGCCCAGCATCACTGTTGACTCAACTGCAGCGAGAGCTCAGCGTGGGAGAGAAAGAGAGGCTACAGTTTGTCTGAATGTGTTCAGAGTATGTTAGTGCTGAAGGTTAAAGCCACTAGCTGGTTCAGTTGTCCCCCAGGACATTATTAATGATCGAGTCCTGGGATCTGTGGCTGTCCTTGCTCTGGATTGGCTGTAGAGTTGGTCCCGCTGGGCCTACCCTGGCAGTACCAGGCACTGACAATTCAGAGGCGCTGCAACTGGGAAAAGCCTTCCAAGAGCAGCCTCAGGTTGAATTGAGTTTTCCTTCCATTGTATGAGTCCAGAGAATTGAGATATCAGCTTTCAGTCCCCACTCCTTGTCCACAGCCTGCACCTCAGGGCTGCTGCCCTGTGGAATCTGCCTCTGCCCATTTCCAGGGACGGGAGCCTGTTCAGCCAAGGAATAGAATAGAATAGAGCTGGAAGGGACCTTGGAGGTCTTCTAGTCCAGCCCCCCACTCACGCAGGAGAACCTATACCATCTCAGACAAGTGACTGTCCAGCCTCTTTTTAAAAACCTCCAGTATTGAAGCCCCCATAACGTCTGGGGGCAAGCTATTCCACTGGTTAATTGTCCTCACTGTTAGGAAGTTTCTCCTTAATTCTAAGTTGCTTCTCTCCTTGATCAGTTTCCAACCCTTGTTTCTTGTCTTTCCCTCTGGTGCTTTGGAGAATAATTTGACCCCCTCCTCCTCTTTGTGGCAGCCTTTCAAATACTGGAACGCTGCTATCACGTCTCCCCTATTTCCTCTTTTCCTTAGAGTAGGGAAGGAGGGAAGGCAGAGAAAGGGAGCAGCTTCTGGAGGCTCCCTGGCCTTTGCCTGCTCCTCCCTCGCTGTTTTCAGAAGTGAAGCTCCGAAATGCTCTTTTCAGGGGCTGCTGCTTCTCTGCTGCTCAGTTGCTTCACGGGTGCAAGTCATCTACCGGAAACATCTGGCTCCTTCAAATTAATCTCTCCTGCCCACAGGAAGCACCGCATTTCAGACGCTGCTTCCTGGCAGAATCTCCCCGGGGCTTTCCTTGCCTCCTGTTAACCAAATGCCGGAGGAGTTGGCACTTCCTTCAGAAGGAGGATGCTGGTTCTCAGTGGGAATATTTGAAAAGTTTCCAGCAAGGATTCTTGCACACACTTTAAGGCACTTTGAAAACACAGTCTCTGCTATGCAGCGGAAGATGGGATAAAACTGTTAATTTGAAGCAAAGGTACAAAAAAGTACTGTGACTGGTAACGAAGGCAAAACCCCTTTTGGAGAGAAGAGAGAGATTAGGAAGCGGGTTCGGTAGCAGGGCTGGACCAGCAAACATGCCCCACCCTGATGCAAAAGTACAGGTCCCGACCTGCTTCACGGTGCTTCTCCAGCTGGGCTTCAGGTTTCTGCAGGGAAACGCAAATCCTGATACAGCGATAGAATGACCGGCTACTGACCTCAAATCAATTTGGGGAAACAGATGGGAGGAGAGCCATGCACCCATGCATGCAACTCTCTCTCTGGCTTTCTCGGCTACACCTCTTCCCACAAGCTCATCTCCACTTCAGTCCCACGAAAGAGTTTGTGCCCAGGGTAAGTGCTGAATCCCTGAGAGGCTACAAGGTTCGGTTGAGATTGTGGGAATGTTGAGGTTCTGGGCAACTCAAGAGGCGGCCCCTCCCTGAGCTTTCCCACCCAAGGCCTCGGCTTCCTTTGAGAGGTTCCTTCCCGGGCACAGAATCTGCCCTGCGGTTCTTTGGCAGCCAGCCAAAGTTCTTTTCCTTGGAAAGCCCCAGGCTGACCTGCGTCACCTCCTCTCCTGCTGCTGCTGCTGCTGCTGCGCTTCAGCCTTGGCTTGGCTGCCCGCTCTCCTCTGGCTCCTGTCCAGAGACTGTGGAGGAAGACTTAGGGAAGGAGGGGTGTCAGATGGCCCATGCTAGAGAAGGCTTTGGTCTTCTTCCCAGAGCCCAGGCGGATTGTCAATCACAGGCAATCAGTAAATATTGTTGGGTGTTTGCAGCAAGACAGCCAGGTGCGTGGATAAAGAGGGTTCTCAGAAGGAGCGCCACGGCAGGTGCTGCAGCAGGTTAAATGGGAACAGCAGTGGCAGGACTGGGCCAAAGCCACCCAGCCGGCTTTCATAGCTCAAGAGGGACTTGAACTCAAGGTCTCCTCTTTCTCGTCTGGTGCATTAATCACTAGAGCAAACTGGCTCTCAAATGTTAAATGTGTGGTATCTGGAGCACTCTAAGGGAAAGATAAAATGCAATAAATTAGCAAGAAATGTATGTTTGGGATGTTTAAATGCTCTGCCTCCATTAGCTTTGCTCATCTTCTACTGGAAATCAAGAAAAATTGTGCAATGCACGGCTGGCCCTCCAACAGTTTTTTCTTTCTGGAGGAAGGTCCCTTCTGGACGAGGTTCACCTGGGGTGCAGAAGGGCGGCTTGCACCCTAGCAGACCTGGCTGCTCTCTCGTGAGTCGCGTGGCAATCAAAGGAGAGAATCCAGGGCCGTCACATTGGCGTGAAAAGGGCATTTTCCAGCTCATCTGCTTTAGCCTCCCTGGCCCTGGCAGCTGCTCCTTCCGCCTTGTGCCTCTCAAGGAGTGTCTTCTTGGACCAAGCTGGGGGCGTCAGCCCCAGCCCCTCCTGTCCCACCCTATGACCACCCTGTCCCCTTCTGCAGGGCGAGAACCACCTGGGGCGATGCCAGCAGGAGGCTGAGGAGGTGACGGAAATCATGCTAGACAACTACACCAAGGTGTTGGACCGCGAGGGCAAGCTTAGCGAGCTGGATGAGCGGGCTGATGAGCTTTGTAAACAGGTATGGAAGGTGATGTGGGGACTGGGTGGGGCACCCAGGATGACCGGCAAGCTTTGTCCAGAACCTTGCAAGGGCAGCTGGACAACCAGCTGGGCCTACCTGCCAGGTGGAATTTCTGTGGGGTCAGGCCCAAGGACCATAAACCAAGGTCGGAAAGGGCCTGAGAGGTCTTCTAGTCCAACCCATGGCTTCAGCAGGAGACCCTATGGAAAGTCTTCATTATGGCCACAGTGGACCCCAAATTTCCATTGATAAGCAGAACACTTGTTAAGTGAATTGTGCTCCACTTTATGACCATTTTGCCACAATTGTTAAGGTAATCACTGCAGTTGTTAAGCGAATCTGGCTTCCCCCCATTGACTTTGCTTGGTGGAAGCCAGCTGGGAAGGCTTCCAGTGGGGATCTCATGGGCCAGGAGAGGAGGGGAGCCGTCGTGAATACACGGCAGTTGCCAAGTGCCTGAATTTCAATCATGTGACCAAGGGGATGTTGCAGCAGTCTGACGTGTGGAAAAGCCACTTTTTCCAGTGCCGTTGTAACTTCAGTCACTAAATGAACAGTTGTAAGTTGAGGACTACCTGAATTCACTGGAATGAGATTGCAGCCACCTCCAACTGTTTTTTTTTCTAGAGTTCTGCCTTCACCAAGACAACAAAGACCCTGGCCCAGAAGAAACGCTGTGAGAATATGAGATGCAAGATCATCCTGTTGGTCGTGGTTGCGGTGGCTGTTCTGCTCATCGTCTTAGCCATCATCCTCTACTTCACTCTCTCTGGATCCGGGAACCAGGTGGCTCCAGCAAAGACCAGCACTGGTGGTGACTGATCAGCTGATCCAGTTCTGCCCAGGATCCTCTCCCCAACACCAGGCTTTCAGGGGTGCAGGGCCTCGGGCCTTGCTAGGACCTGGCAGTGGCCTTGACCACTTCATTTCTCATTGTGGGAAGCAAACTGAGGAAGGACGCAAAGGACGCAGCGCTCTTGATGTCCACGACCTCAACCCCAAAAAAGACTCTCCGCGAGTGGGTGAGAAGGAAGGAAGGAAGGAAGGAAGGAAGG
>NW_015386415.1:550992-658529 GCF_001527695.2 Protobothrops mucrosquamatus
AGCACGACTGCGAGCCCGGGGCCGCGCCGGGGGACCGCCTGCCGCCGCGCCGCGCCCTGCTGGAGCTGGCCAGGTGGGCCCGGGCGGCGGGCGGGCGGGCGGGACGGGGCGGGGGCCGCGGGCCGAGGAGGGGCCCGGCCGGCGGGCTCACGGGTCGGCTTTCCGCGCCTCTAGGTCTCTCTTCCACGGCCTGGAGATCGACGTGGGCGCGCTGCGGGGCGGCGACTGGGAGCACCGACTTCCCCCGCCGGCCGCCAGACGGGCCGTGGAGGGCCTGCCCGAGGTCCGCGTCAGCGCCCCGCAAGCAGGTGGGCGAGGGGCTGGGGCGCTGGGCGGGAGCGGCTCCTGCGCGTCCCCTCCGCGGGCCTTCCGGGGAGCAGAGGCGGAGCCCCGTGGGGAGGCCCGGGCCGGATGCCCAAAGGGACCGGGGGGGGGGCACTTGCGGAGAAGCGCTGGGCTGACCGGGGAGGGGGGGGAGGACGGGACGGGCGGATGCAGCCGGTTTGACGCTGTGCTGTCTCTCGACCCTCCGCGCCCGCCCGGCGCTCAGCGAAGGGGCTCCAGTGCCCGGTGTGCCTGCTGGAGTTCGAGGCGGCGGAGGCGGTGAGGACGATGCCCTGCCAGCACCTCTTCCACGCCGGCTGCCTTCTTCCCTGGCTCGGAAAGGTGAGGCGGCGGGGAGAGGGGAGGCGCCCCCTCCGCTCCGCTCCCCCCCCGCGCAGGTGCTGAGGCCTTTCTCCCTCCAGACCAATTCCTGCCCGCTGTGCCGCCACGAGCTGCCCACCGACGACCAGGAGTACGAGGAGCACAAGGAGGAGAAGGTGAGGCGGCTGCGAGGCGGCCCCCCTCGTCCTGCTCGCGGAAGCCGGGACTGGGCCACGCGTGGGGGGGGGGAGCCTAGCCGGGCCTTCTTGCTCTTGGGCCCCCAGGATGGAGCTTTGAAGGGCGGGGATCCCACTCGCCTTTGAAGGGGGGGGCGACTTGGTAGCAGGGCTCTTGCGTTCAGCAGGAGCCCGTGAGCCAAGCGGCTGGGATCCCCCCCCCCCTTTGCAACGTTGGCACCTCGTCTAGTCTGGGTGCTGCGAGTCCAGGGCTGGCCGGGTGATGTGCTTCAATTCGAGGTTTGCAGGATGAACTCCTCTATTTTAATCTGAAAGGCTCGGAGGCAGCAGCAGGTGCACCGACTGGATTATCTGCATGGCGCGATGTACACGTGACCCTACAGTGTTGCCTTCATCATCTGGGGCAACGACGACAGCAGGGATTTCCCCAGTTGCAAAGGGCAGAAGCAGCTTCCGGGGACAAGGAACGCAGCGCTCGCCAGTGGTGCCCCTGTCCTTCTCCTCCGGAGCGACATGCAAACCTTCTCAATGCTTTTTCTAAGCAAGCCCCCAAACACACAGAGAGCTCAGAGTGATTTTTGAAAAATAAAGGTAGCAAATGTCTTTGCTTTCAAAGCTGAGCTTGTTTGGCATTGTTGGGGCAGAGATGAGGGGAACTACCTCCCAAAATGGCCTATGTGGGAAAAAAAATAGTATTCAGTTTCTCTCCACCCTTTCCTGTTTTTTGTTCTTATGTCACATCCAGCCATATTAATTCCCACCACTTGCAAGTGCCCAGGGTAGGATGTGTGGCAGACTAGAAATTATGTCCGCTCCCCCCCCCTTGGCAAAACAGAGATCCACAATACAGAAACACCCATATACACCACAAGCAGTCTTCCCCTGATAGCTCTTTTTATATTTCGTTTACATAGGTAAAGATACAAAACAGTTCTACAAAATATCAAACTACTTTACCCAGGGCTGAAGAGAGAAAGGAACTCTGTATGATGTTGGGGGTTTGTGAAAATAGCAGAGGGGGTCTCTTTCCCATACTTCAGGTTTATTTTCTTGAAAGGCCTGGAACAAGAGGAGGGGTGTATTTCCACCAGCACAGAGGACACCCCCAAATAAATTTGCTTCTGGAGCTTAAGCAACTCTTGCCTCGAAAGAAAATGGGGTGGCAGTGAGGCACAATTTTTGCCAGAGGAACCTGGGTTCTTGGGTACCCCGACATGCACAAGAGCCCCCTTCCGGCTTGGAGGCACTCCGTGAAGGGTGGCAGGAGATCCGGCAGAGAAAGCGCTTCAAGGTGACCTGACGCGAAGGTGGGCAAAGAGATCCTTGGGACATCTCTGGATGTTTGGAAAATGAAGTTTCTCAGATGGGCTAGGCAGCCACGTATTCTTTAAAAAACCATCTTGGTATAAAAAAGTGGTCCAAAGAAAAGCCAGCCTGCCAGAGCAGCGGAGAGGGCGGGATAGGCCGGCCCTCCCTCCCGCCGCCCTCATATCATGGCAATGCTCTCCGGGTGGCAGTTCAGGTGGGCAGAGGGGCTGCTGCTGCTGCTGCCTGGCGACTTGCAGCCTCGGCCGCTGGAGTGCTGCAGGGCAGCAACCAGGGTCTCGTTGGAGACGGCACCAAACTCGTAGCTGAAGGTTCCATAGAAAACAAGAATGTTGACGACAAAGACCCACTCGCAGATGGCGGCCAGGTGCTGCAGGAGGAAGCTCTGGTGGGTAAAGAAGGCGCCGCCTGTAGTGGGGTCAAGGCAAGGTCGGAAGAAGGTGGCCTGGCCCGGGGGATGCCAGGTGCCCAAGCAAGGAAGTCGAGGCCGGTGCCCACCCCAGGGACTGAATCGGGGCAGGACGCAGTTCTTCTGCGTGGGGGAGAGGGGTGCTTCTGAGAAAGCACGGGAGCACAAGAGGTGGGCCGATAGAGAACTTCAGTTGGGGGAGAAACGGGAGAAGGGGGCTCTGGGCCTCTCCCCAACCAGCAGGTTGCCATAAAAGGATACTGAGGACAAGAGCGATGAAGGCCGTGGTGGAGAGGAAAACACGCAGATGGGCCATCCAGAAGTCCAGGGCAGAAACAGCCGTGTGATAGGAGAGGAAGCACTGCAGGCAGATGAAAAGCAGGCCAGCTGGGAAGGCAACACCAGCTCCGATGTAGTGAAGAGATTTGGCATAATCCACCTGGAGGCAGTGGGAAGCCCAAATAGGATGGATGGTTCCTGTTGGAGCTCTGCCTCAGCGGCACATGGGGCAACTCAGGCAAGGATGCCCAGCATGAGTCTGGCTCCAGTGAAGCTGCCGAGGGCAAAAAGCAGCCATTGCCTCTCGGGGAACACAAACATCTTGCAACATCAGCATGAGAAACACAGCAATAGGTTGAACAGCTAACCCAACTGACACATCCACTCCGCCCTGGCAAAGAGGAGTTCAGGCTTGGCCATTTTCTGGCAGCTCTGCGTTTGCAAAGGCCTCCCCCCTTGTGGCGTGTACCAGACCGGCTCTGGCCGCTAGGGCAAAGGCAGTGCTACAGCCGCAATTATTGCCTTATTCAAACCAAATGAGTTAGCTGCTCAAGCTTTTGCTGAAGGATGGGAACAAATGTGCAGTGTGGTTCTCTCTGCTCCACAAAGGCCAAATAGCCACCAAGAGGTCCCACAGGGCCAGGAAGCAGAAACAGCACACAGCAACCCTAACCTTGGAGACAACTGTCCTTTCAACCAACCTGAAAATTCCCAACCACCACCAGGCCAGCCGCGTTGGTGCAACCTGTGACAAGGGCTGCTGTGTTCACCCCGGAGGCCTGTCTCTGCTCTAGAAGTTGCCCGTAGCGCAGGAAGCAGATGATGGCCACTGGGAGGGAGGAGAGAGAGAGAGGCGCGTCAAACCCAGCATGCAAAGCAGAGGAACAAGCTGTGGCACCTCATGGGAATGGCCTTCCCAAGGACAAAAAGCCCACATGGACGTGCACAACATGGCAGTCAAAACCAAGCAAGCCATCTTAAGCCTTAATGTGTTGCATGAACCTAGGTGATTGACTTGTCAAGACAAACTAAAACTTGGCATGATATTGAAACCAGACCATGCAAAAAACAACTCTTCAGGTTTTATGATCATGAATTCTAGTGAGCTCAACATTCCAATGAAAAGAAAAATGGGGGGGGGGGTTTAGAGAAGGATATGGATGCACCAAGGGAGTGTTTGATCTATATGTTGGCAGCAACATGTATAGGAAATAGAAGGTGGGTATAACGCAGGAAAAATGTTAGCAAATAATACCATTTGGAGACCTTCAGACGGACTAAAGAACGAGGGGAACCTGAGCTATTAGAGAGACTTATTCGGGGGCCATGTCAATTACAAAAGTCACAGACTGGAGCTTGGAGAACAGGTTCAGTCAAGAGGGAGCGGAGACTGAGCAGAGCTTCTTCACATGCTAATGGAATTGGGAAAAGGGGAGGAAATGAATACTTACCCAAGAAAGCTCCAATGTTCCCAATAAGGCTGAAGAGGCAACTTTCAGGAGGGTAAGTGCCACATTTACTAAAGGGGGGGAAGAGAGCATTAGCACGAGAGGCAAGTCACCCTGTGCACTTGCTTTAAACCCACCCATTTTGGGAACTGCCTGGCACCGTTTCACCTGCCGGCTCATCCTCCATGAGCTGCTTTCCACCTCACCTGATCAAAGGGACATCTTCCAAGGTGCAGCAGCTTTTGGGGTAGCCGTGCTTGGCAGAATCAGCAGAACATGACTCGTTGTACGACCTGCAGCCATTTGGACAGATTACGTGGTATTCTGAGATGCTCCAAGAAAAAGAGACCCAAGGCCCTCCTCTCTCCCACTAGCAGAATGTCCTCCCGCTTTCCAGCACAACTCACCAGTTCTCAACAGGGCACACGTGGTGGTTCATGACTGCCATGGCGTAGCTAGGAGATGGTGCAAAATAGATGATAAGACAGCAATAAGTGGGTAAGTTTGAAAATAAATAGTTCCCTAATGTTTATGGAAGTCTGTGTTAGCCTCTCTCTCTTGGCTCTCCAACTGATTGCTCAAAGTTCTCAATCAATCAAAGCAACAATATCAAATCCGTTGAACAAACTCCTTTAAATAGGGATAATTTTAAATGATTTTTAATAAGAGACACAGCTACAAATATTTGGTTTTTAATTGGCTTTTATTGGGGAAATGTGCTATGTTGTTTTAATATGCTGTGAGCCGCCCTGAGTCCCGTGGGGAGAAGGGCGGCATATAAGTCAATGTATTAAATTAAATTAAATTAAATTAATTAATTCCCCCAGTATGTTTTTAAATTCCACCGAAATGGCAGAGAATGCCGCTTTCCAGCAGAGGCCTCCCTGGGTGAAGGAACTCCCAAGTGGTTCACATCACCAGACCCACAAAGCCTTTAGAAGAAACCCCTTCCACTCCCACGTGCCCCTTTAGCCAGACTGAAGGTTACAGAAAAGGGCCAGGATTAGGGAGCATCTCTCATTCACCTGCAACTGCCCGTCGAGGCATGGCTTGCCAATCTTTCCCCAAAGGCCTTTCAATCGCTGGCCCACTAAAGGATACATAGGCAAGATCCAGGACAGCCCACTACCTGGAGACTGGAGACCTCTATCCCTAGAAAAACAAGCTACAGAAAATTTCCAGGAAACCACAAAACCTTAAAGAAAGTTCAGTCCCAGCTGAGCTCTGGTTGTGCCATTTGCCCAGAAAATCAGCCCAGCTGGGGGTAGCACTGAAGCCAGGACTTTTGCTTTCCAAGCAGCCTTCGGGAGATCAGGTACGAATGTGACCTTTGCCTGACACCCCACGGCCAACTCTGGTTGCTCGAGTTTGCCAGATTGGTCCTTTGAGCAATGTAGGTTAGCAATAAAAAGTTCCACATTCGGTTTCTGCCCAAAATGTCCTCTGAAGATTTGAAACCAGGGTCCAGAGGAAATACTTTTAAAAACTGTTGCTGTAATCACCACAAACTTTCCCACTGGGCTTGCATCCTTTTATTTCACCAATTCTGCATTTTGTCTCCCAAATGTGGAGCTGTGGAGCACCCCAAACCCATGAAGGGTTTCTTGATGGCAAACTTAACATCATATTTTTGCAAAGAACAACTATTTTGTTCTACCTAGGGCATGATTTCCATATGATTCAATTACATCAATGCAAACACTTTGGACCAGCTTAGAAATAATTTGATGCCAAATAAATAGAAATGGGAGTTATCTTCTGTCTCACCTTGCTGATCTTGGCTGACCTACTGTAGAAAACTAGGCAGTTAGTCCGAGGGAGTCCTTTCAAGCTGCTGGCTAGGCAGGATATGCAAGACAGCAATGAAAACCATTTACTGGATGGATTGTAACTTTAGACCCCCAAAGTTGAGCCTCATTTTTTTAAATATAAGTGATTTCTCACCATTTGTATTTTGGCAACTGATGTAATAAGAACTTCAGGGTTAGGGTTCCTGACATCCTGTGTAAATGTTTAGTTGTGACTTAAAACAAAAAGAGACAAAGGTACTTTTACAATGTTTTTTCTACAGAAGAATCCGTGTAAAACTACAGGTTTATTTCAGATATGATTGCAATTAATTTACAAAGAGCCACAACAAGAACTTTATGCTCCAGAAAATGTTTTATATGTTCAATTTCACATACATATCTTTTTAAAAATATTTCTTCACTAAGAAATCAGTAACAATATTTAAAAGGGCTTTAACCAATGAATTTAGGAGAGCTGAATTTATAAATTAAAAGAATTTTAAAACTCAATTCAGAGAGACAGGGAGAGACAAAAGAGGATGAAATATCAGATTCTGTAAGTACTATTGGCAGAATAATAATAATAATAATAATAATAATAATAATAATAATAATGGCTAATATATATGCCCCTTCAAATCTATACACTACTAAAACTCTTGTTCCTGTAACCTTTAACTGGACAAAACAGTGCATCCTAGGGCAACCGTTTTTGAACCAAAGTACCCAAAATGGGTTAACTTACAGAATGCATCCAAAATTCAGGGCTCATGACTCCCATAAAATTAAAATTTGGCAAATTTTATGAAACATTTTACGACATAAATATTAACAAAGCAATTTTTGACTTAATACAAAATGTCATCAAATATTTCCTGTGCTCAGCCCCCGATGTTTGACTATGTTATACGGTTTAACGTGGGCTCCTTTCAAGACAGAGAGATTCCTGCTTGTACCTGTCACAGTTGAAGGTATTAAGGAATCTGGTAAGGAAACGTCTCTGAAAGGATGACCCAATACCTTGTCTAGTATTATTTAAAAAGTATACCAGAACTATTTAGGTTTTCCCCAATGCAGTCTTGGCTATTTTAGTTCCTAGACCATGGCCAGATGCAAGAATTTAGTTCTTCCAAAGAAGATAGCCTAAAAAGATGTAAAAAATGAAATCTAAATATGCAAAGCATTTTTCTAATGTGATAAAAATGTCCTTAAAGATGATATTGATAGCTGCACTACAGTATATGGGAAAGATAGAGATGGGATACTCCCAATTCAGTTCCACCAACACAGAGGAAAATTGGTAAATAAATAAAACCCATATTCCTTCACTTGAACCAAGAGGTATAAATTTGTATGCTCAAAGCTATGATATGGTAACTATCAAGAAATCTAATTGGTTTACAAAATAAAACCAAGCTCCAACGATAGAATCACCTGCTAACATCACAGAGATACAATGTGAAAATACAAAATTGGTCATGAACTGTCAGGTCCTGAAATCCTTATTGTTTTTTTTCCCTGCATATATGCTCTTGTTTTGGGGCCTGCCACTCTGCTGGGGGGAGGGGGGAATTTGCTTTTGCTAGGGATAACTTTCGCTTTCTCTTTCCTCTCCCGCCTCTCCCCACTTGGAGAAAGGAATGTGTCTCCCTTATCAGGGAGACGGTTACAGAGAAACGAAAGCTGGAGAAGACCTTGAGATGCCCGCCAACTGTGCCAGTTACCCACACACCATGCCACCTGTGGACTGGCTGGATTTCAAATGGACACTATGACTCTGGTGGGAGGAGGAAAATTGCTTGCTTAACTATACCGTTTTAAGTGGGATTTCCCCCAGACCTCGCCTTGACTTCCCCACTGTCACTGACCCCTGAGGAGAGAGAGGAGAGAGAGAGAGAACTGAACTGAAATTTCCACCATGCAGTTCTGTCCCTGCCCCAAAGGCCAGGTCAGGAAAAAAAAAAACTTCTTGTGTGTGTGTGGGGGGGGGGGGATGAAAGTTGCAAGCTACCCAGCAGCAGCTCTGGCACCACATTGTTCCCTATTGCAAGGCTGGGCCACGCAGATAAATGTTGACCATTATGTTGAGTTTGAATAATCAATTGGAGAGCTGCAATGTTCCGTTTATCTATCAAATTAAACATGGCAATGTTGCTTAGAAAATCCCCCCCTCCCCCCCTTGCATTTGCACAGAGCAGCAGCAACTTTCCTCCTCCAGATGTAATTTTGCTCCATGTGATGCTAAAGAGTAAATTACTTTGGAGGAACAAACGTTCAGTTGAAAGATAGTTATAATAAATAGAAACACCCCCCCTCCATATTCCTGAGTGGGAGGATCTCTCCACAGCAGCTTCTGCACAGGGTCCTTCTCTTCTCCCCTTCCCAAGGCTGAATGGAAAGTTCCTCTAAGTGGCAGCAGCCGGGTAAGGCAAGGACACAACCTGTTGCGGGCTCTTTGTGGGAAACAGACCAACGCCATGTTTATGCTGCAAGACGGATGCCTCATGACGTGCGCATATCAATCAGGTCATCTGCAGGAGCAGGACCCCCCCCCCCCCCAGATTCAATCTGCGGTTTGGAAGAGGCTGCCCTAAGCAACACCACCTGTTGCGATCAGCCTGCCTGCACTTGGGGGGGTGTGTTTGTGTCTTGGGCCAGAGAGCCAGTAAGGGTTATGAACTGCACTCACATCCTCCCAAGAGCATCACAGTAAATGTAGCCACAATGAGGGCAGGTGAGCCACATTAGGCAACCTAGCCCCGAAAGATCACGGTCTCTTTGCTGCTGGCCCACAGAAAGAGTGGGGCGCTCTGGCTAAGCCAGGCTGCTGGGGCAGGAGGAGGAAGTAGCTACAAACCATCCCCTCCAGAGGAGACATGAACATGAGCTCTGGTGATCTGGCTTTAGGCCCCTTGTGGTCTCCAGTAGGCTCAGTGCCAACTGCCATTCAAAATGCAGAGAAGCACACAACCACCACGTTCCTTCGTGAATCACATCCTGTGCAGGTCATGATTTGGCAACACATTTGAGAAGTAATTCTGCCAGCAGGAGCCCAAGAGAACTGCTGACACAACTCTGCAGCAGTACTTGGAGCTCAGGGAGCAGCAGAAGGACCGGATGCTTCTCTGCAGGAGGAAACAAAGCATGCAGGCTCCACCTCTCATGCATGACCCAGCCACAACTCACAACAGCTCTTACACAATCCATATTCCAGTGATTGAGAAGGTAGAGAGGCTGATAGGGAGGATGATCCACGCAGTCATCAGTGAGTGCAGAAGGGGGACCCTTAAGAGGGAGAGGGGGGAGAGAGGAGAAGGGAGGGGAGGGGAGGGATGGAAATGGGGGACCCAGCCACAGCCCAAGGCCTCCAGCTGGAACCAGGTGCTCCTAGAAGAGAAGCAGGAGAAAAAGATGGGTCAGTCAGAGTCAGCCCTTCCAGGAAATGACTAGACAAATTCTACTTAAGGGAGTCTTCTAAGTCTGACGGTACAAATCTCCCCTCCCCCCCCCACCACTTTTAACTATCAGGGCAGGTCCTTCCTAAGTTTCTTCTCCGGCCTTAGCCACTGGGGACTCCTGCCTCTCTGGTGGTTTCCTAGGCAGCATCTCTTCCCCTCCTCTCCCAAGGTCATTTCCACATATCACTAGTCGGCAGTCTTGGACAATTGTCTGACCATGCAAGTATTTTCTGAAGTTGCCTCTTCTCCAGATCAAGTTTCAAGTCACTGGCCTTATTTCAAGAATGCCACTGAACGTCTTTCAGTTTTTGCCCCAAGTCCCAACAGAATCCCCTCAGGCCAATACTGCCCAGTTCCCTCCTTCTTGACTTTAGAAAATGAGCAGAGACTTTAGTTAGAGGACAGGCCGTGTTATTAGAGAGTAGAACACCTTAAGTAACCTGTACGTGAGTCAAGAAGCAACACTTAGAACCGGAGATGGAACAACTGATTGGTTCCAAATTGTAGCAGGACAAGGCTGCGTATTGTTGTCCTCCTTATTTAACTTATATGCAGGGTGCATCATGCAAAATGCCAGGCTGGATGAATCTCAAGCAGGAATTAAAATTGCTGGGAGAAATAGCGAGAGCCACTAATGGCAGAAAGGGAAGAAAGAGGAACTAAGGAGCCGCCTGATGAGGGTGAACGAGGAGAGGGCAAAAGTGGGCTTGAAGTTCAGCGTTAAGAAAACTAGAGATCCTGAAGCTGCAGCTCAAAGGCTTTGGCCACTGGAAGACAGCGCTCCTCGGAGACGAGGGAAGGCGGCGGCGGCGGGGAGGCTTGGACGGGGCCATCCAGGCGACCAAGAGGAGTCTGGGCAAACTCCGGGAGACTGGCAGGGCGGGCAGACGCCGCTTGGCGACTCCACAGCAGCTTCTCCGGCGGCCGCCACTCGCCCCGGCCTGACAACGCAGCCCGGCTTCTCCAGACCGTCTGCGCGCTCCCGGCCCTCGGAAGCTCCACCGAGCTCTCCGTTTCTCAGCGGCCGCCGGAGCCGACCTTTCCGTCCCGCCTCCCTCCCACGCGCAGCGGCGGCCCGGCGGCCCCCTTCCAGCCGCGCGGGCCGAGGAGCGGAGAGCAAAGCTCCCTCTTCCCGCACACCTGCCCCCCGCGCTCCAGCCCGGCCCGCCCGCCCGCCCGGCCTCCCTCCCTCCCGCGGGCGCTTCCCTTACCGCTCGCCGCCCCTGACGGCCGGAGCCTCGGAGGCCAGGCCAGGCCAGGCCGGTGCCGCCCAGCTGACCAGGCGGGGCCCAGCCTTCAGCCGGCGGGGAGGGGGCGCGCGCGGGGAAAGCTGGGAAGAGCCGGCGCCCCCTCGGGCCGCCCTTCTTCGCCAGGCGGGAGCTCTCGGGAGGCGCCGCGCTCGGGCATTGCGAAGCGGCCCCGGCCGAAGGACTGCAGAGGCGCCGCGCCTCCCCGGACAGAAGCCGGAGCCGGCCCGCTTGGCAGGGGAGGATCGCTGGGGGCGGGTTACGCCTGCGCTTTGCGGCCCCCGGCGAGAAACCCCGGCGGCCCCTCGGTCTTCAGGGCCGCCAGCCGCCTTCCCGGGGGGCGGCAGTGGGGCCCTGGGCGCCTGGAACCCGCTTGGGACAATTTCGGCTTGGAGCAAGCGAAGGTCGGAGTGCGGGAGGCTGCCCGGGCAGGAGAGCCCTCCCCGGGCTCCGAGGCCAACGCCTGGCTAGGCTTCGTGGTGGAGGAGCTCGCTCCTTCCCCGCCCCCGAAGAAGGCAGGTGGGGGAGAGGGGAAGGGGAGGGCTGGTCCCAAGCTGCTTCCCCCCCCCCCCGCTGCTCCTACAGCCGAGCCAGGCGCGTTGCTGCTCACTCGGGGGGGGGGCGGGTGTTCCCCCCTGGCTGTGCTTGGCGCCTGGTCAAAATGTGCTAAAAGGTAAGTTTATTGAATCAATTTCTATAGCCACCCAACTCAATCTAAGTGACTGTGGGTGGCTTACAATTCTAAAATTATAAAGCAAAGGTGAGAGCTTATGCCTTTCTGTAAATAAATAAAAATGAAATAAACCAATCCCCTTGGATGAGCTTTTTTTTAAAAAAAAAACCTGCATAAAATACTTTGCTCCAGGTTCCCCTGGAACAAGCCCTGGGCCTGGCTGAAGCTGAGGAACAGGCCTGACCCACAAAGCCCTTTGTCCCTCTGATTTCCTGGACTGATTTGAGTTCTGGAGAAGATCTCCTGAGCCCCTTAGATTTCTTTTTTCACCTTGATGTATGAAGGTGAATTCCTAACGAATCAGTGACTATTCTGAGGGGGCTGCAGGACCTGATCCTTGACATCCACTTGTGTGTGTATTTGTGTACCCTTACAGCTAGTTTTCAGTGCCCACGTACCCAAATGGCAGGGAGACAGGGATGCTCGTTTGCCCCACGGGAGCCCAGCCTTGTAACTGTTCTTTGGAGAAGGGCACTTGCCTTTTAAGCTCTAGTAGTCGGGGAGGTTTTTCTTTTTGTAGCTCAATGCGTTGTTGTGTGGTCCTGAAGAGGATTGTTTCCCAGAAACAATCTGGGAAAAAGCTGCTTAAAAAGAATGTAAAATGCAAGCCCTTTTTATAGAAGCAGAGTTCAATTTTGGATCTTCTTTCTCCTCCCTGCATTGTTAATTGTCTGAGAGCCTCTCATGCACGTGAGCAGGAAGAACAGGGACAACAGTGCCTTCTTATTTACCAACAATGTTTAGTCAACAAAAGGGTCGGGTAGGTTTTCACAAAACCATGCAAGCATTCAGAACAAATTCCTGCACCCAAGAACTATTATGGAAGAGCAGGTTCCAGGTCTTTATCTACAACCCTGTGCTACATTTCTGAAAGCCTTTGCTGTCGGGAAGAGGGCAAGGCAATGGCCTCCAAGAGGGCTAGACTGAGCCCTGCTTCTTCCCATCCTCCCCACCACAACCCCTCGGTCAGCCCGGCAGTCTATTTTCTGCACTTTCTGGAGGAAAAAGGTCCTTCTGGCTGATCTACCGAAAAGCTGCAAAATCTAGACTAGGGAGCAGCTCCCTTCAAGAACCAATTCACCAGCAGCTGTCTCTGCCCTCAGCATAATCCAACGCCCTGAGCAGTTGGAAAGGGCAGCTGGGAACACCCTGCTACCTCCACCCGGGTCTGGTCTCCAAGCATACAGCAAGCTTGGCTTGGATATTCATTCACCGGGGGGGGGGGGAGGCAGACCACCAAGATACAGGGCCAGCAAGCAAGTCTGGGCTGCAGTAATCTGGCTGGCTTACTTTTCGGGCAGAGCTGTCAAAGGACGACTGCAGGGATTTGCTTCCTTCTGCCACCACTCCCGATGGTGCCCTTGAGCAGCGTAAGGGAGCCCCCCAAGCATGGGTCCAGCACTGTTTCCCCTACAGTATTTCTCAATCCTTGCAATGGCTCTCAGCGTTTTGCTCGCCGCTTCTCCAATTCCTCTCGCACTCGTTGCCGAAGGGCTTCGTGCAAAGCTGGCTCCAGCTCATTCTGGGCACTGACCTTCTCCACCACTTCTTCGGGGTCATTATCCTGTACCAAGAAGGAAAAGATGATACGCTGTAAGTGCCCAACATCTCTCTCACCCTGCTCAAGATGACAAAGCGTGCGCAGAAAATGCTCCTAAGCAGCTCTTTTGGGATCATACAGGACACTTTCATAAAGCTTCTAGACACTGGTGTCAAACTCAATCGCGTCACGTGACGTATATCGCATCACGTGACATATTGCAACATTTTTTGCCTTTGCGGAGCCGGGGTGGCGTGCTTGCATGTGACGCGTGGGCCGCCAGTGTTTGACACCCTTGCTCTAGGAGCTTAATACATACTTTTCAGTCTTTTTAGAAGTAAACAGTGAAAATGGATGGTTTTGTTAACAAACCCCACTGGTATAAATTTCAGGTTGTGTTGGTCACAAAAAGGGGGATACAATTCATTTGCTTTACTGCCAGTTTGCTGTTTTTAAAAGTAAGAATTTAAAAAGCAAAAAAACCAAATATAGCAGTAGAATAATAAATGCTTGATGAACAGTAAAAAAACCCATTTACTGTCAGGAAATATATACACAGCAGCCATGGAGCTAAATAAATCAGTTTTGTCCAAATGTTTCTTAAAACAACCAGTTCTTAGCTAAGAGTCTGAAAATTGCCATTTTTAAAATGACTCTACTCCCAAGAGGCAGACAGATGTTCAGCAATGATGTCAAACCAGATGCATGAGGTACATGCAACGGAAGCTGGTTCCAAACTCTTGATGGCTGAAACGACACAGCAAAAGTATTACACACTTCCTTTAAAAATCAAAAGGCACATGGCAGTGTCCTTTAAAAGGGAAAGTAGTGTTTTAATGCTCCTCTTAAAATGTAGTAAGGGCTTGCTAAATCCCCAATGGCCAGTCTTCCATGTCAAACGTATGCAGAAGCCCACAGAAGCAGCCAGTCTGAGAACTGGGAGTACAACCCTATATAAGTCTCTTGAATGTGCAACATTTTTTCACCATCATGAATGAAATCCTGAATTTGATTTGGAAGACTGGGCATGCGGAACCCCAGGAGTTCCACATTATCACATTGCTGCTGTGTTCAAAGGCTGCCCCACAATTGTACCACCATAATCCTGCCTTAATGTGACTCTCGAAAGCCACAGTTCCACCCTGAGTTGCAAATATTCTCTTCTATCCATCATGTCAGTGCTCTTGCAAGTTGCACATTGACCACTAAACTAGACGGGGGCCAAGAAAACATCCTTTATATTTAACTGTTTAATCGTTTAATATTACCCATTTTTGCAAAACATACTTGAATAGTATGCCCATAATGCCACTGAGGATAGGAGTGTTCCAGACAATGCAGCCTTGAAAACACAAAGTGGCTATGAAAATAAAAATTTAATTCGTGTTCTGCTACTGAGTTCTCCGAGTTTTGCCAAGAGAGTAGCCTTTCCATCATTCAAGCTATTTGCTTTTTAGCACAATTAGAAGCAATAACGGTGCAATAAAATGATCAAAAACCAACCGGACTTGAAAAGAGACCTGCTTGTTCTAAATTAGATAGCGGGGCCACCCCCCCCCCCAAGGGAAACATTCTCCCACCAGCCCATCCGACGGGCCCGGTCATCGCACCGAAGGGTAGACACAAGCGGGCAATTTTGCAGCATCCCCGGAAGAGCAGGAGGAGGAGGAGGCCGGGGCAGGCCCGGAGCGCTTCGGGCCCGGCCATTCGAGAGGACCCGGGCAGCGCCGAAGCCGCAGCGCCTGCGCGACCGGCCCGCCGCCTACCTGGTGGACCACCACCGAGGTGACCTGCCCGCCGTCGGCCTCGTACTCCAGGCAGAAGAGCGCCGGGCCGCGGGGGCGCCGCTCGCGGCTGCTGGAGCTGCTCTCGCTGGACGCCTCCGACTCGCCGCCGCCGCCGCCGCCGCCTCCGCCCGGGGGGGCCCCGGCTGCACCTGCAAGGCAGAGAGGGCGCCAGGGGGGGCTCGGGGGGCGCCCCCTCCCTCCCTCCCTCCCTCCCTCCCTCCGGAGGGGCCGGGGAGGAGGGGGCCACTCACTCCTGCGGCCGGCGCGGTAGACCTGCTGGTCGGGCCTGCGGGGCCGGGCGGGCGCGGGGGTGAGCCTCCGCCGCAGCTGCTCCTTGGCCTGCTTCACCTGGCGGTCGTAGTCGTCCCTGCGCGGAAGGGAAGGGCCGGTGGGCGCAGCCCGGGGGCTTCGAGGGGGCCGCCGAGCCCCTCCCCCCGCGGCGGGAGCCCCTCCCCGTCCCGCCCGGCCCCTCCCCCCCCCCCCCCGAGCCCCACCTGGCGATCTGGTTGCGCCGGATGTGCCGCACGAAGCCGTGGCTCAGGTCCAGGCGGCCGCCCGGGGGGCCGCGCCCCGCGTCCATCGGCGCCGCTCCCGACCGCCCCTCCGCCCCCCGCGCCTGCAAGGCCGGGCCCACGTGGGGAGGGGGCGGGACGGGCTCGGCCGGGGCTGCAACCCCGCCACCCGCCAGCGGGGGCGCGCGGGGCTCCCTCGTGACGGCATAACGGCGCGCCGCGCGGCTCTCGGTACGCGCCACCCGCCTCGGCGCCCGCGGAGATGGCGGCGCGCGTCAAGCGGGAGCCTCGCAGCCCGCAGCCGTGGTCGGGCTTCCCGATGGGCGCGCCTCGCGGAACGGCCGGCTGGGGGCGGGTGAAGCGGGAGCCCGCCGAGGAGATCGCGGTCAAGCAGGAGCCCGAGGAGGAGGAGGAGGAGGCGGAGGGCGGCGACACGGAGCCCACAGGTGCGAGCACGGAGGGAGGTCGCGCCGGCCCCGCCGGCTTCCCCTTCAGGCCGCGATTCTCCTGCCCGGGAGCGCCGCTGAGCTCGCGCGAGACCTCCCCGCCGTCTGGCGGCGATCCGGTCCTGGTGGTCCCAGCAAGGAGAAAGTTCCCCGCAGCTGAAGCAGCCCTGAGCCCCGCGTGGTTTCCCCTCCTGCTGCACCTTCGTAGTTTCCACGGAGAAAGGCTGGGCAAAAAGCCCGTTTGCCTGTTCTTGGCCCGCTGCCCTTTGCAGTCTCCCTTCAGGGGGTCTGTGTGGAGGATCTGGGCCGACCTCTCCAGGAAGGGGTGCCACGGAGAGATCCTAGGCCCCTGGAAACCGGCAGTTCTAGCCCACCAGGCATTCTGGTAGTTGGAACCGTACTGTATCCATTGCCGGTGTATCTACAGAGTCTCTTATTTGTTTTATGGAATTTCTTAAAACTTACTCGAACTTTAATCTGCAGCTTATATTACTTTGCAAAGAGGAAAAAGCTAGTTTAAAAAAAATCAGTATATCAATATGAGTTGTCCTGTTGGGGAGATGGCAACATAAACATTTAACAAATGAAAATAAACAATTCCACTAAGGACATTAGATTCCAGCAACTTGCTATCTAACATATTTATTTCAATCTTCATACTAAAGGTTTCTGATTTATTTCCCTTTTTCAGTAAAGTATGGTCGATTTGATCCAGAAGATCGCCGGAGCAGGCATTGTCCATACCTGGACACCATAAACAAGTCAGTGTCAAAATGAAACTGTATGTCTGTGTGGTGGGGGGAATCAGAGAATGAATAATTGTAGAAAAAAGTGAGTCAATGCAGAGACTGAACAAACACATTAGGAGACTGTAGGACAGTCAGTTGATCCTTGGTGTCCCATCTGAAGCCTTTTTGGCAAGAGGATCCCTTAGAAAACAATTCCTGGGAAGGACTGGGAAGCACCTGATGCATGATCAAAAAAAACATTCCTGGGTTCTCCCCCCCCCCCTCCAGTGGAATCCCTGGGACGTTCCCTTTTCTGTGACAGAGCCTCCTCAGAAAATGAGGGAAACACCTTTGGTTTGCTCCACCCCCACGCCCAGTATTTGCAGTTAGTTGCCTGTGGTTCCCCCCCCCCTTTCCCTTCCTCCTCGCTGGCCTGTTGCTCCAGAACTGGGGAGAGGCTCTCTTTGCCAGAGAGCAGATCCTAAGAACGCTGTGGCAGCCTCCTGCATGGAACGCCCGTTCTGAGACGTTCTGCCTTCATCCAGGAAGTCTCTGCTGCTGGGCTGATACCAGAGGCTGGGTGTTTTATTTCCACCTTCCCAGATTTCAGAAAATCAAATGCTTGTGTAAATGGAAACAACTTCTTCTCTTAAGAGTATGTTTCTAGTGAACAAAGGTCCCTTTCTTATACAGAAACAAAGAATCTGAAGTAGGCAAGAGTCCTTGAGAGTGGCACAAATTTAAAGTATACCAGGATTATATATGGAACCTAATACTTAATATTATTTCCAGGTTATGTTTTAAGAAAAAAGGTCCTTGGGAGAAAAATCGCTAGTTTTTGTCTCACAGCTTTAAATCTTTCCTCCTAAGTCTTTAGCAGAAAAACATTGTTTTACTGTATGAAATAATGAGACAGGAAGGGTCATCCCTTATTTAAAAGTAGTGGACCCGCCACAATGAGGTGTTGGTAGGGGGGTCCTCTGCATCTACTATCGGGTTCCAGAGTTTCCCTATAATGCATTACTGGGATGATATTGATAGTTGTGTGTTGTTAAGAATTCATCTTGTATCACTGCAGGAGCGTCCTGGATTTTGACTTTGAGAAGCTGTGTTCAATCTCACTCTCACATATCAATGTCTATGCTTGTTTGGTGTGTGGGAAATATTTCCAGGGTAAGCCTGATTCAGCCCCTTCTACCTCTTTTTTGATAGTTGACATAGGAATATGCATGTGATTCTTGATCAACCTAGTAGAATCTTTTTGTGCATAATACCTGGGAGGAGGGGTCTTGCCTCATCTTGATGAGCTTAATCTTGAGCAGGTATTACAGCTGATCTCTGACTTGGTATGTGTGAATGAGAGATCAGCACTTGAAATGCAGCCTCTCCCATCCTTTCCCATAAGGGTTGACAGGTCATAATGTTGTGGGGCTATCAGCAGCAATTGATACCCCCTCCAACACGTGACTCCCTCCCTCCCTTCCTGCTTGTAGTGCACATAGTATGCAGTTCTTGCTCATGGGGCTGCTCTGCCTTCTGTCTTCCCCACAGGCCGTGGCTTGAAGTCCCATGCTTACATTCACAGTGTCCAGTTCAGTCATCACGTGTTCCTCAACCTTCACACCTTGAAGTTTTATTGCCTGCCGGACAACTATGAGATCATTGACTCTTCTCTTGAGGACATCACTGTAGGTGGCTTTTTGGTGGAGGGAGAGGGGAGAGGTGGGACGCCCAGCTCAGCCCAACTCATAATACTTAAAATGTTCCCTCTCAGACTTTCTCCCCACCATCTGTTGCTACGGAAGTGCAGCAGAGGGGAGGTTTTTAATCACCCTCCAAATCTAGTGCTTATGTCCAGGATTGTAATGCTGTATTTCTATGTTATAAGATGTAAACAAGTCGGTTATAGCCATCCTTTCAGCTTGCTTTCTTTCTTTCTTTCTTTCTTTCTTTCTTTCTTTCTTTCTTTCTTTCTTTCTTTCTTTCTTTCTTTCTTTCTTTCTTTCTCTTTCTTTCTTTCTTTCTTTCTTTCTTTCTTTGTTCAGTTGAACCTGCAAATGTCTTTTTCCTGTCCAAATTCATTCACAGAGAAAGCAATAGTCCTCCAGTTACAACCATTTGTTCAGCGACTCTTTGAAGTTATGAATGGCACTGAACAAAGTCCCTCCCCTCAGCCTTTGCCCCCACACCCACTGCAGGTTCCTCCCTCCGCTTGCTTGCACCCATGGATGCCCCCTGGGCCTTCCTGCTCTTGCCCCCCACTCGCCCACCCCCCCCTTTCTCCAGCCTCCCTGGGCTCTCGTGCACACCTTCACCCTCCCTGCTTTCCCCTTTCCCTGGCTACGTGCCAAGCTCAGGCCACGCTGCAGCACCCACAAACTTGCATGTGGGCTGTGCGGGGCCTTCCCTGCCCGCCTGTCCTCACCCGAATTCCCCCTGCTTCCCTCTTTGGGTTAGGAGGACAATGTGGGCTGCCTGGCCCCAGTCCCAGTTGCCATCATAACCTGTAATAATGCTGCATTTATATGAATTATTAAGCTTAATTTATTTATATCTTGATTGACCCTCTAAAAGCTTGAAGCGGAGAGCTTCTTGCCGGACCAAACTGACTGGTCTCTCGGGATGGCCTGGCTAAAGTTCCCAGCGGAACGTCTCCTCTCTTGCTTATTCTCTCCCGTTTTCCAGTATGTACTGAAGCCAACCTTCGCCAAGCAGCACATCACCAGTTTGGACAAGCAGGCTAAACTCTCACGCGCCTATGATGGCACCACATACCTGCCAGGCATCGTGGGATTGAATAATATCAAAGCCAACGACTACGCCAATGCAGTTCTCCAGGTACTGTGCCATCTGTGAAGTGGAGAAGAGTAGAGAAATCCACTGCAGCTTCCCCTAACCTTCACTAATATAATACAATACAGTACAGCACAATACAATGCAATACAATAACAGGTAGACCTTGTTTAGCAACCGCCTCATTTAATGACCATTCACAGTTAAGGCAGTGATGAAAAAGCAACTTTATGACCATTCCTTATATTTATGACCTTGACAGGTCTGGAAAACAAAGGAAAGCTGAAGGACGGTCATAAACACAGTTGTGGCTTCACTTAGTAACCACTTTGCTTAACAGAATAACAGAGTTGGAAGGGACCTTGGAGGTCATCTAGCCCAACCCCCTGCTCAGGCAGGAAACCCTACACCATTTCAGACAAATGGCTGTCCAGTCTCTTCTTAAAAACATCCAGTGATGGAGCCCCCACAACTTCTGGAGGCAAGCAATTCCACTGATTAATTTTTCTAACTGTCAGACAGGTTCTCCTTATTTCCAGGTTGCTTCTCTCCTTGATTAGTTTCCATCTGTTGCTTCTTATCCTGCCTTCAGGTGCTTTGGAGAATAAGTTGACCTCCACTTCTTTGTGGCAGCCCCTCAAATATTCATGTAGTCCTTCTTTTCACTAGACTAGACATACCCAATTCCTGCAACTGTTTTTCATAACAATCTTTGTTGCTCTTCTCTGCACTCTTTCAACAGTCTCAACATCTTTTTTATATCATGGTGACCAAAACTGGATGCAGTATTGCAAGTGTGGCCTTACCAAGGGTAACAACCAAATTGCTGGTCCCTGTTGCGGTTGCTAAACATCCACAGATATTTATTCTTACAATGAAAGACAGAAATAGTGATATCCTATACAAAAACTGCTTTGATGTTCAAGAATTGCATTGCTTTAATTTTGGTTTCTAACTTGAGAGCAACCAGTAGATATTTTGAAAGGGAGAAGCTGAACATTTAAGTAAGTAAGTAAGTGTGTGTTTTGCCACTGACTGTATTTATTTATTTGTTCAATTTATTTGCCGCACATCTCTCCGTGGGGCTACTCTGGACGGCTTGTGAGAATAAAAAGGAAGACAGTGAAAGAAGTGTAAAGAGAACGGAAGTAAAATAATAGAACTATAAAATAAACAGCGAAAAAGGAACACAATGCGCGCGCGCGCACACACACACACACACACACAGGTTGAGTGTGCAGGCCAAGCAGCAGAGCCAGGTTTTCAGGCTTCCTTGTTTCTTTGTGGATGTCGTGTAGGCGTTGTCAAATGTCCCTCCCCTGCGGAATTACTTCCTGGAGGAAGAGAATTACAGGCACATCAGGCGTCCTCCGGGGGACATCATGTTCCTGCTGGTTCAGAGGTTTGGAGAGCTGATGAGGAAGCTGTGGAACCCACGGAACTTCAAAGCTCACGTCTCCCCCCATGAGATGCTGCAGGCCGTGGTCCTGTGCAGTAAGAAGAACTTCCAGATCACCAAGCAAGGTAAGAGGCCGGAGGAATCCATGGTGGCTGTTCGGTGGAATCTTGGATCTGGCCATAGTGAGCACATAACCGCTAGGCATCCAAATGGAGAATGTTCACCATTTGGATCCCTAGATATATGGAGGGCAGCAAAGGGCTACTGAGGCTGTCAGTAAGGTGGGGACAACACTTCTCCATGCATGATCCCTTCTTGGGAAATTTTAAACCTGGAATGATCCACTTCAGGAGGAGGAGATCCTGCTTTAATCATGGAGCCCAGTATGAGGTGTTCCTTTCATTGCCTCCACCTTCTCTCTCTTTGTAGGTGATGGAGTTGACTTTCTTTCCTGGTTCCTGAATGCCTTGCACTCTGCTCTCGGGGGGACAAAGAAGAAGAAAAAGAGTAAGTGAAAGGTGTCGATGCCTCTTGTAAGTTGTGGAACCCTTTGTAAGACTACGTAAAGCGCCAGGGTTTTGAATCAATTCAGGGCTCTGATCAATTATTCTCTCTTATCCACTTGTGACCACCCGACATTACTTGACCTCTTCTTTTACGATGGCTGCAGACGGGCAGTTGCTGCAGATGCCTGCCAGGAGGACAGGCAGGCCAGAAGCAATGCAAGCCTCAGTTGCAGGTGCTCCTGTCTGTTTGCCTTCATTTTTTTTTTCTTTTTGGAGCTCCATCAATAAAAACCCTCTCATTTTTCTCTTCTTGTTTCTTTCACATTAGTGAACTACAAATTCTTCATATAGGAAAAAAAACGTTTAGGATACCTGTTCACTTGCTCCCTGGAAAAGG
This sequence comes from Protobothrops mucrosquamatus, assembly GCF_001527695.2. NCBI lineage: Eukaryota > Metazoa > Chordata > Lepidosauria > Squamata > Viperidae > Protobothrops > Protobothrops mucrosquamatus. The sequence goes on from NW_015386415.1 coordinate 572,633, forward strand.
CTGCCTTATATGCCTTTTTACAGCCTTGGCTTTCTCAGCAGGAAGTAGTCCCTTCCCCCCCCCCACCCCACCCCCAGTCAGTTAGGCACTCTTTGGAGTCAGCAACTGTTCAAGGTGTTACCTTTTTGCATTTCACAGTTCAGCACACAGTCCCTCAGGACACACAGCTTCTCAGTCGTTCTTCTCTTGTCCTCCTGTTGAGCTCCCCCAGGCAAACGTTCTCTGAGAAGGGCACCTGAACTAAGTTACCCCATTGCATTGATCATGTTAATTATATTGATTTGAGGCTTCCGGTTTGATGTTTTAGTTGGAAACGTTATCTAAAACTGACATTATTGATATGAGAAAAATGTAACAAAGATGTTGATATTCATGGAATATAGGACTGTGAATAAATTGTATTCTCTTTTGTTCTCTCCCCTCTTGTTTGCAGCCATTGTAACCGATGTCTTCCAAGGCTCCATGCGGATATTCACCAAGAAATTGCCACACCCTGATCTGGTGAGTTGAGCGAACACGGGGAGAACATCTGAAGGGAAAAAGACGAACGCTTGCCTTTGCTAGGGCAGTTAAGTGAGGACCTCAGCTATCCACAGGCATTTTGGGAGCTGAATCCAGTGCTTGGGCACTTGACCACTAAGAGGCCCTTTGGCCGGTCCAGCCACCCCGCCCCACCACTTCAGGTCTCTGGGGCGGGGCCTGATGCCCTCCTCCTTTGCGTGTTGCTCTGCTTCAGCCTGCCGAAGAAAAGGAGCAGCTGCTCCGGAACGAGGAGTATCAAGAAAAAATGGTGGAGTCCACTTTCATGTACCTGACCCTGGATCTCCCCACCGCTCCCCTCTACAAGGATGAGAAGGAGCAGCTCATCATCCCACAAGTTCCCCTCTTCAACATACTGGCCAAGTTTAATGGAATAATGGAAAAGGTAACTCCTCTGCTTTGCCCTCTGTTGGATGAGTTACAGGCTCCCAGAGCCCCCCCCTGGGACGGAGCGCCTCCAGGACCGGCCTTTTTGGCCAGGCAGCCCCAGTTGGCTTAGTCCCACAAGCGCAGGCCTTCCCTGGAGTGGACGTCGCCAGTTTCCTTGGTTGGGTGGGTGGGAAGGGATGAGCCTCGTCCGCAGGGAGCAGGCCTTTTCCACGCAAGCAGGGGGACCAAGGCTCCTTTATCCAAAGGGCTTAAGTCTGCTGGAGAGTTAGAAGCTGTAGCGTATTGTTGGCAGCCAGCCCCCGAGGCTTGCTGGGCGTACATAAACTAAGGAAAATAGTTCCAGAGAAAGGGTGTCTAAGGTTGTGCTTTAACCAACGATGTCTTGGCTTCCCTGGGAAAGTGTAAAAAAAAAAAATTTTTTTTTGCCCCCCCCCCCCCCTTCAGGAATACAAGACTTACAAAGAGAACTTCCTGAAGCGCTTCCAGCTCACCAAGCTGCCCCCTTACCTTATTTTCTGTATCAAGAGGTTCACCAAGAACAACTTCTTTGTGGAAAAGAATCCCACCATTGTCAACTTTCCCATCACGTACGTATGACCTTCTCCAGAAGAAACAGCTCTGCCTTGGCCAATGGCAAAGGCCGATGTGGGGGTTTGAAAGGCCGGGGGGCCGCGAGACTCTGAGCCACGCAGATGAGTCCTTAGAGCAGCCATCGGCATCCCAGGTCGGTCCGATGGCCGAGAGGCATGAGAAGCGCCAGCAAGGTCTAGGTGCTTCCTGGGGACTTTGCAGTGCTGCTTTAGCCCAGCCTGCCTCTAGGAATTTCAGAGAGGAAATGGAATTTATTTCTGGGCCTTGGTCCTGCATTTTGTTGTAGCTGTGAGAAATCACAAACACCAAAGAGCTTTTGTGAGCCATGATGGAAGGCTCAGTGGCAGGGAGATTCATGTTGGCTTAGCGTCAGCATGTCAGAAGCGTTTTGCCCCCTGAAGCCAATTCCACTTCCCTGGAGAGCCGTAAGGAGATTTGAGTCCCTTTGTGAGCCTTTGCAGGGGGCGAGGGATCCGGCCCACAGAGCCTTGAGGGTGGCTTTTCTGCTGCAGGAACGTAGATCTCCGGGAATACCTCTCTGAGGAAGTGCAGGCAGTGCACAAGAACACCATCTACGATCTCGTCGCAAACATTGTGCATGATGGCAAACCTACTGAAGGAGCCTACCGGATTCATGTGTTGCATCACGTGAGTTTTTGGCTTCCCTGCCGGCCTTCAGCCCTGGGCGCTCGGGGGCCTCCCTCTTGTTCTTGAGGCCTCTGAGGCTTCGGGTGATGGCCTCTGACTTGGGTGGGACTCTTGCAGGGCACAGGCAAGTGGTATGAGCTGCAGGACCTGCAGGTGACCGATATCCTTCCCCAGATGATCACGCTGTCTGAGGCTTACATCCAGGTGAGTGCTTGGTGTTTCTTCTGCTGCCCACTGAAAGCCACGGGACTAGGAGGGAGCATTCTTCTTAATATGAGTTTACTTTATTTCGGTAGATCTGGAAAAGGAGAGACAGCCAAGAAGAGAGCCACCAACAAGGAACGTGAACTGTGTGTGGAACAGGCCCAGCTAGAGGCTGGAACATTGCTGCAAAGGCCGGTTGCCTGGGTCGCTTGGGGAAGCCTCTCCTGGTCTTCAGCTTTCTTTCTGCGTCAGGGGACGTCCTTGCCGGCACTTTGGTCCGGATGCAGCACCAGCCTGTGGCTCGTCTCCGCTTCTCTGGGCCCCCGACTCCCAAGCCTGTTTCATCCTTCGCTTGGAGAAGACCTTGCAGAGAGACGGGCGTTTCTGCTCCTCTCTGTGCATTAAACATGCATGCTTGTTTTTCCCCCTAACCCTGCTGTTTTCCTGCTCTCCTTCGCTCCCTCCTCCCAGGGAACATGGGATTCAAACAAGGCATCCCATGCACAACGGGTTTGTGTTAGACACTTCCACATTGTTTAGATGCTGCTTTTGGTTATAAGGGAACAAGCACTCAATGGGAATAGATTCTTGGAAGATACGCGGAAACGAAAAAAATCTAAACAGCAACATAATGAATTAGTTAACAATCTAAAAAGAACTCCATGTGTTCTTAATGACATTCACCCCCCCCCTCTCTCTCTCTCTCACACACACACACACACAGAGGGAGGGAGGGAAGGAGGGATTTTGAGAGAGAGAGAGATCAGGCATTGACAAGGGAAAATGAGAATCCTCAGATGGAGATGCGCAGGATGGATGACCTTTCAATGTCCCAGCTGCATTGCTGTCTGAGTGGCATCTGCTGTTGTCTTACAGCCAGGAGTAAGCTAAATTGCTTTGAAGACCTTGGCTTTCTGCCCAGAAATTCTGGAATATTACATAAACCTCTGAATCTGTCATCTGGCAGCAGTTCTGATGAAATCCCTCTTCCCCACCATCATGCCTGTACTGTACAACAACTGGTTTTCACACACAAAATGTCAACAAGATCAGAAAAGAAAAGAGATTCAGAAATCCTGCTGAGACTAAGAAGACCCTGATGCTCACAGGACGTCACCGGGCAGCCCTCTTCTCCGCCCGTCTCTTCGCCAGGGGAAGGAGGCCTCCAATTGTAAAACGTGACCCTCCTTGGCCTACCAGAAAAATAATGCACACCAACTGGAAGAGCCCCACTGGTTGCTTGTTATTCTGTGGGGCACAATTTAAGGGGATAGTGTTAATGTTTCCTCTTCTGAACAATTATCGGAAGGACTGTAACTTGAAGATGCCTTGAACAGTGAGGTCAGTGGGGAACCATACAAAGAGGCCAGCATTTTCTAAAGTTGATTTGACCAGCCCTTGGGGGGAGGAGATGGCTATAAATCAAATGATGTGTAATCATTCTCCTGCTTTCTAAGGGAAGGGGTGGGAGATGAGCAGATGCACAGTTCAGCCTTACATTGGGGCACCTTAGAGAGAAATTCAATTTTTATTACTAATAAATGTCTCTTGATTAGTTTCCAAGGTTCAGTAATCCCTTTTTCTTGACAATCTGATCAATGAGACCGTTCCTTGGCTGTGTGCTTGGATGTTCAGGGCTTGACAGTACTGAAGCACGAAGGCAGTACTTGTCTTGCAGTAGCTGTGCAATCCTAGAAAATGACACAGCTCCTTTAATGAGCCAGAGGGTGCTTGGCTCATAGTGCTGCATGTTCCAAATTGATTCCAAGCCACTGCATGGCCATACCATTTGCTTCCCTCTCCAAATGTTTCTAATAGCTTGGTCCTTAGGGTAAAAAAAGCCTCAAGAATTCTCGTGTGATAAAAGTAAGGCATGGACGGTCTTCAATCCCAGGATTTGTGTTGTACTGTATCACATCTATCTATAAATGCAAACTTAGCTTGTACAAGGAAAACACTTTGTCAGTGTGCTCTGGAGGTTAATTTTAATAGTTGAGAATATTTTCTTCATCAGCAGTCCAGGTGAGAGAAGCAGAGCTGTCCTGCCTTGAGCAGGACCCTCCTTGCTTGTTTACAACCATGCGTGATCCTGGCAATGCTGTATAGCCTAGAGGAGGATGGGAGAGTGAGAAATTAGATCCTGGCCCCAAACAAGGGATCCCCCTCCTTGTGAGCCCCTGCAACATTCTGGCATGAGCGGAGGAGGAGGAGGGTCATAGCTCCTAAGTTAATTAGAAATCCATCCTTTTGGGTTCACACTGGTTCCCGATTGTGTCCTCACTGAATCGCTGGGACTAAAACAGCCCCGCCGAGATGCTGGCTGTGCAGACTGGCCGCCTTTGAGGGACGCCTGAGGAGGAAGGCCCAGTCCTCACCTTGCATTGCTTGGCTGCACTCAGGCTGGAGCACCAGTAAGTGGGTCCCTGGGCACAGGGAGTGGCACTCGGCAAAAGCTGCTCCGCTCCGCAGGCACCCAGTTCCTGTGGAGGGACAAGACGAAACAGAGGCCCCGTTTGGGTAACTGGATAGGAGGACCGCCTCTTCTTCCCTCGTCACAAGAGGAAGGGGAAACTGCCTGACGCTCTCCTGAAATCCAGGTGTCCACACTACCCTTTCTTCTTAAACTGACCCATTTGCAGGCAGCTCTCTGCAAGTGGGTCAGTTCCGCTTCATTAATCTGGAGAAGCAGAAAAGAGAGCAGCAGCGCTCAGATTAAATGCCTGTTTCTTTTAAAACCTGGAAAAACGGGTCCCCGTAATAGCAATGCTTGCAAGATCCCCTTTAACTGGAACAGACGGGCCTTTATCCCTTTTCACGCTTGGCTTCTTTTTCCTCATGTTGAATCACAAAGAGGTCTTTCCAAAGATGTCCTTTGATTCTGCCCTTTTCCTCTGCCTTTGTTCCCCCAGTCCAGAATATGTGGCTTGGATTGTAAACACCTGCGACTTCCCGGGGCGCATGGCCTGTGTTTTGGCTCCAATTGCTCCACCTCTTAGGATTAGCCAGAATGGCACGCATCAGCTGGCTGTGCTTGAAAAGTTTCCAACCTCTTCCTACCTGGCAGGTAGCTTGGGAGTCCCAGGGCTTCATTAACAGTGCAGACAGCTTTGGCTGGTGCTGATGGATGAAGTGGTTGCACTGCAAAAGAAGAGTTGGGGTGGAGAGACCGAAACACACCTTCTGGGCCACTGGAATGCACATCCCCAAACCCACAACCTCAGCAGGGGGAGCGCAGGCGAAAGGGATAAGGACCAAGGCCAAAGAGTGGACCTCTCTGGATGGTCTGAATATTTTCCTGAATTTTTAAGAACTTTTCCAGAACATTGGAAGGTCTGCCATTGCTGAAGGTATTGAGGATCTGTGAAGGAAATACCTCTGAAATGACCCAACGGGCCATGGACTGTCTCGCTAGACATTAACATGACTGGTTTGGATTAAAATAAACACTGGAGACTTACTTGTCTGAGTGGGCAGGAGCTGGAGCAAATAAAGGGAGCTCACCCTGTCACAGGGCCCTCGGGTCTCGAACCCGGCTGTCAGCTTTCCAGCTGACAAGCTCAGCATCTTTAACCAACCAAGCCATCACACCCCCTATGTTTGTATTTGTATTGAATCTGTTAACTATTTAGGAATTTTTTTCCTAAGTCACATTTCTCAATTAACTACATTAAATGTGAATAAGATACACAAAGAGATTTCCTTGCAGACTGATAGATTTAAACCTTGCCCTGGTGAAGGTAGTACCCACATATGATATTTTGCTGAAATTCTTCCGTTTTGAAAATATTTTCAAAAACAGTATATTGTTGCAGTTCTGAAAATATTTTTGAAAAAGACGCAGCTATCATTAAAAATGGAGATTCTGGTTTTTATGCAGACCTAGTGACTAACACCAGAGTATTAGTGATTTGGGGACACCCTGCCTTAGTATAAACTAAGTCCCATGTGCCATTCAGTGTCCCATCACGTCTGCCGGTGTCAGAACTACGAGTAGTAGTATTCTGCTCTCCCAGGAAAGCTGGAATGCTTGGAGCACAGCCGCATCCCTGCCCCAGGAGCCTCACCTGAGGCCAGGAGGAAAAGGGACGGCTGCAGGCTGTGGACAAGGCTGCCTCCACGGCTCTCCTGGTGCGATTTGCTCTTAGAGACGCCTTCACTTGGTCACTGATCATGAGACACATCTGACATCCCTCGGCTGCAGCCGGCAACAGGATCTCTGCGGAGGAGAAGCACAAAGCGCTGCTGAAATCAGATGGGGGGAGGGGGCACCCCAAAGAAACCCTTTTCAGCCTCTGCTTTCCCTGGAGGGGTATCGACTGCAGCAGCAAGTGCCCCGTTCTCCAAACTGTCTCCTGCGTGAGGGTTTTTCCGCAGGCGTTGCAGGCAAGCAGTATTTCTTCTCTGAAATACTCAGAGAAGCTGCTGTCTTCCAAAAACAGATTTCAGGGGAACAGACCCCAAAGTATGTCAGGATGATCTAGCCAAGGCCTCCTCATTTGGATATTGAGGACTGGCTTTGCTGGAGACCAGTGAATCTTTCTCGTGCCATTAAAATATTGACAGGTGTCTCCCTTTTGAACAACAGCCTTTCCTTGCTGGAGACACAGTGCGTGTCCGCCTCTCCTCCCACCCTGTCTTTGGCCACAGCCTCTTCTGCACTGGAGTTGGCCTATCCTCTTCCCCACGTGCCCGTTGCTTGTTGGTCCTCTGGTGTGTCATTACCTGGCCTGAGAAAAAGAGAAAAAGGAAGAGCCTCATAGGCACTTTTGTACCTGGACCACAGTTTTCCTCTGAGGCACACATGAACATCATTCCACAGATCAGGCGTGGGCCCAGCTTGCTCACAATTGTGTCCACAATGATCACCGTATATTTCTCCATCAGGCACTGGCAGATGCCAGCCACAGCCCCTGGCAGAATGTAGCAGAGTTTGGACATGGCTTTGCCTACAGCGGCCTGGGGAAAGACGGATACGTGAGCAGGGGGGTCAACAATCTCTCCCATCTCTCATTCAAGCAATCTGGTTGGGCTTAACTGAAAGCGTCTAAACTCTGTGAGAAAGAGATTCTGGAGATATTACCCAACTTCCTCACAGTGTTTGTTCATGGAACGAACAAAGTTTTATTCACAAAAGGTATGAATTACTTCCTGAGCTGCATAAATAGAATCCCAAAACAGAATTGCTGCCTGGCTTCTCCCAGCCCTCTTTAGTCTAGCCTGGTGGCTGAGGCAAGAGACTCTGAGTCCCCCCTTAGCCAAGAAAGTCGGCTGGATGATCTCGAGCCAGTCTCTCCCTCTCAGCCCAGCCCACCTCAGCAGGGTTGTTGTTGTGGGGAAAGTAGGAGGAGGGAGAAGGATTAGATGTAAAAATAATAAAGGCAGGATGTAAACAAACAAATAAAACGACTTCAGCTCTTGTCCACTGCAAGCAACTCACGGTGAGTTGTGCAAAGTACACTTCCTGTGATCTGCTCTGAATTTTCTTTGCATTAGGTCCCCCCACGTCCAACCGACTCAAGCTCAGCTGCTAAGAGGCAACAAGGCAGGATAAGAGAGCTGGAAGGGACCTTGTGGGTCATCTAGTCCAACCCCCTGCTCAGGCAGGAGGCCCTAGAGACCATTCCGGACAAATGGCCGCCCAGTCTCTTCCTGAAAACCTCCCGTTTCAGAGCAGGACAGTTGCTTTAGTTATACAGCGTCAGAGATGTGCAGGGTCAGGAGCAGCCTCAGTGGCTCTCTAGACCAAAAAGCAGATTCTACAAAGATGACCGCTTCCCTTAGCAAGGGACCACACAGCCCCAGTTTGACATGCCCTTACAAGGAGCCACCGGATCCATTCATGTCCGTAAGGACAGCATTTATGAACCCACCGCTTCAATTAGTCCCTTTCCAGGGACGCTCTCCCATACACACCCACCACCCCTTACGTGCTGCACGCTCCATCTCGCTCCCCTGGGGCTGAATTCTGCAGCCGAGCAGACCCCACGATGCCGTACCTTGGGGATGACAGACTCAGCCTTGCCAATAAACGTCCTGCACAACCAGCAGAGAGGCAGGGGGATGGGCAGCAGTTCCTGGGGGGACTCCTAGCAAAAGAAGAGCCTGTCACTCCCACGCCACATGGAGCCTTTGGCCGAGAGGTTTCGTGCGGGACCTTGACGGCTGCCCAGCCATTTTCCAGCAACAGCAGCAGCAGCAAAACCCGTCCCTGCCCAGTTCCTCACCACATGGACCCCATGGTGGAACCCAGATCCTCTCCTCCTGCCTGCTCTTCCTTCACTCACCTGCCTGGGGTGATCCACTGTGCCTCTCGGTCTTTGTAAAGGGTTTACACTGCTGAGAAAGGAGGGCCCCCACAAGCCCCCCCCCATGGAGCTGTGGGCACTCGGAAGCTGCCTTTACCTGCGTGTGGCCAGTGGGCAGGATGGGCGTCTGGCCTTGCAGCGGTGGAAGGAGCTGCTCTAGCCCTGTGAGCAGCTGCATCAAGCCATCCTTGCGTCCCAGAAGGTCAGCTGGACAGGCTCCCAACTGGGCACAAATGATGCTGGGGTCCTGATGGGGAGAAAGGGCATGACCTATGTAATGGGCAGCAGAGGCAGCTGGGTGGTTGGACCCTGAGTGGGAGCCTAGAGAAGGGACGGCTCAAGTGGCTGTCGGATGCTGCCCAGCCATTCTGGGAACTCCCAACCTAATCCGTACATAGCTTGAGATAAGCCATCCATCCTCCCCAGCCCAGAGACTGTTTTCCCTGTGAGATTGGAAGAAGAGGTTGTGATCAAGACATCTGCCCATTCATAGGAAGTAACCACTTACAAACTGTTCTTCCAGGCTGGCAATTAAACGGGCACAGTAGTCCTTTACCAAGGCTTGGCACTGTGGGATAAGTGTTTGAAGTGGCAAATTGGTACATTCTTGCTCTAAATACTTCTGGAGAGTTTCCTGTTGAGAGATGATTATATGAAGAGGATTGAGCAAGATGGGTTGGGACAACTTCAGCTGGGAGCTGCTCAAACCACTTGGCTCTGCCCACAGCTTCAAAGTTAGAAAAACTTTTACGCAATGGAATAGCAGAAGAACAACAGAGCTGGAAGGGAAGTCTTCTACTCCAATCTCCTGCTCAAGCAGGAGACTCTATACTATTCTAGACAAAGGGCTGTTCAACACCCATAACCTCTGGAGTCTGTGAGAAGTCGCCACGGCCAACTCATTGCCAGACAACTTGCCACAGCCAACTCGCTGTGGGACAAGAGCTACACTAATATCAAAGAAATAGTGGAATAGAATCATTAAAGAAAGGATGCAAAAGGAGGGACAGAATGAAACGTGAATTGCAAAAATTTATTTTTTTATTTTTTAAATAATTAAATAGAATTATTAAATTGTCCCACAGTAAGTTGTCCCACAGCGGGTTGGCTGTGGCAAGTTGTCCCATTCTGTAACTTCTGGAGGCAAGAAGAACAAATAAACTGCACATCTGAGTCTGGAAAAACGTAAGACGAACAGCAGGCCCTCAAATAATGTTCTTAGATTCTACCCAGAGAGCTGGTAAATGAATGAACTGCTTTGTCACCTTAAAGGCTGATTCCTTGGCCATGCGCACCAGGATGGAGATAAGCTGTTTGCAGTCTGCACACGTGTCCTTCTGGAAGAAAAGATCATTCACCCTCTGAGAACCTCTTCCGCAAAGCCTCCACTCACCCATCCCAAAGTATTTCCTCTTCTCTGGGCTTCAACATGTTGACTTCTGAGCCCTGGCAGTCAAGGAGTCCACAGATACCTTTATTCATTTGAGGTAGTCCAGTTAAGAACCACCAACATATAGTTATTGTAAGATTCCATTAACAGAATCTTTCAAGACGGAGAGTATCGCTGCCCTCCTCTCTTTTTAGTCTCTGGAAAACTAGGGAGGATCCCTTCAGAATGGGTCTCGTGCTTCCCCCCCCCCATCTCTGGACCCAGCTGCCTCGTATCACACCATGGCTGCAGATCTTCCTCCAGTCTCCCAGGGTCATTCCTACATATTGATGGCAACAGCAGAAGGAGGGAGGAGCTCTTTGATTAATGTTTTCAGTAACTAGACGTTTCTTAATGTTACTAGATGTCTTCGAAGTAACAAACAAGCTCACCACGAGGAATGTAAAGTCCGATAAGAACTGGTTCGAATTGCCAAGAGCAAGGAATCTCCTTTATTGTATATAGACTTGGACTGTAGTAACTTGGAAATTAATTATAATGTGGGAAATACGCCTCCTGAATATGAGGACGAGCCTTAACAAGATAATACTAAGAATATTAAGGGATACTATGAAATGTCACATGCTACCTACTAAAGCTATTGACCATTCATGCTACATCACAGACGGGTCAAATGATGTTATGCAATGAAAGAACTCATTACAAACCCAATCTCTTTGAACTGAATATAAAGCGATTCTCCCTCTTTTTAAGACTGCCCTCTTTCCTCTTTTGGGTGAAGTGACTCTCCTTGTTTACATAACAAACATGTTTTGTCTGCACCTGTCGGCTCAGGTGCCATTTGGGCAAAGGCCCACTGGGCTAGCAGGTCTGCTGATGTTTATGGCTAACAGTAACATCACAATACCTACATTGCTGATTCTGTTCCAGACACTCTCATTGCTGGCTTGATTCCACCCAGTCTGGACACAGTGATCCAAAGCACCACACTTGATAGCTGCCATTAAGTTGCTGCACCAGTACGCTGCCCCCTTGGCACATTCATTCTGGACCTTGCTGGTTAGGACTGGAAAGGGAAGGAGAAGGCCAGGTTGTTACTGATTGTCTTCAGTGAGGACAGAAAAAACAGAATGCATTAAAAACCATTTTAGCCTGCCCTTCTGTTCAGGGCAAATATATATTCTTTACATAACACTTCTCTAAAATAGGTTAAGTATAAAGATGTTGATTGGCTCAAGGTTGTCCAGTTCATTTCATAGGAGACTAAGCTATTACACTTTGAGTCATTTCCCACCGACATATAACATTTATTCATGTCGTTCTGCTGTGGCTTGCCAAAATAGCACTGCAGGTGGTCTTCAACATACGGCCAAAATTGGCACCAGGCTTTCCATTGCTAAGCATTACAGTCATAAAACATGACACCACGTGACCACATTGGTTAGCCAAGGCAATTCCAGGGGCCCCAGTTGCCACTGTGACTTCAGGCAGGGAGGCCATTAAGTGGGAAGTGAAGGGAGTCCCAGGTAAGGCGTGCAAGGATGCTGCAGGGGGGGAGGAGATCCCGAGAGTCCCTGCGCAGGCTGCGTGAATTGGTGAAGGTGCTGCATGTTTGTGTTCAGTTTGAAAGGGTCTATCATAACAACCAAATGTTTTTAAGGAAGCAAAGCTTTTGAAAAAAATTGTCGTATGTAATGTTCCCACTCAAGTTGTTTGCTCAGGTTAGCTCAGTATTTAAAATACAAATCAACTGGCAGGCCAAAAACACCAAGTTGACTTACGATTATTTATTTGACGTATATAAATGCAAATGCCAAAAAAACCATGTAATTCTAGGCTGCATCAACAGAGGAACAGTATCAAGATCACGTGAAGTACCACTATATACTGCTTTGGTAAAACCACACTTGGAGTACTGTGTCCAGTTCTGGTTACTATGATACAAAAAAGATGTTGAGACTCTAGAGGCAATGGTGGAAACTAATCAAGGAGAGAAGCAACCTAGAACTAAGGAGAAATTTCCTGACAGTTAGAACAATTAATCAATGGAACAACTTGCCTCCAGACATTGTCGGTGCTCCATCCCTGGAGGTTTTTAAGAAAAGATTGGACAGCCATTTGTCCAGATAGACTAGGCACACTAGAAGCATGCAAATTATTTTGAATGACACACACAAATTCTTCAGTGACTTTATAATCAGGATCCTCTCTCTGTCCTCTCTAACAGAGATCCCTTCATGATGGCCATTGATCCTTTAGCTAGTCTGAAAGCAAAGGTTTAACAATCTTATCGCACATGCGTAACTGAAATAGATCAAGAGCCTTTACAGGTATTTTGTCACTCGCGTATAATGGAGTAGTTTGCCATTCATTGTTTTCTTTGCAAATATAAAAGCCCGTAATAAAGACTTGGAGATTTGGTGGTGAGACCTGGAATCAAGGGTAAATTCTATTGACCTAGAGAACCTGATGGCTGCTGGGGAAAATGGTGAAGGCAAAACCTGGTGATGGAGAGGAGGCCGGAAGCAATGGGCTCAGGGGCCCCCTCTGCCTGTCTCCTGGCTGGCCTCTTGGGGTGTCTCAGAAGTCAGAAAATCATCCATCTGCTCTCCTGAATTAAGTCTTCTACTGAGGGGTCATGGATTAGAAAATGTTGGGGGTAATATAAAACAAACGTCACTTGCCCCACTGCCTCTCAATCTTTCATGAGGCCCAGCAGGATGTCCTGACTTATCGATTCCCCCCCTCCTATTGCTTTGTAAGTAACTCAAGGCCCGACCCCCCTTCCTCCTCCTCCTCCTCCTCCTCCAGTTTTCCCCACTTCAACAGCCCCTTTGAGGTGGTCGGGTGGAGATGGAGGGACGGCCCAAATGTCACCCGGGTGGCTTCTAACTAAGGGCTTCCTCAGGCCGAGGAGCCTTTCCCTCCATTTTGGGGTCTCTTACTAAGCAGCCTGCCCATATGGTGGCAGGCCGGTGGGGGGGCTATGGTGCTTCTCCCCACTCAATGCCCCACCGCCCACCCACCCCGTTACTTACCCAGGCCTCCAGAGAGCAGGCTGAGCAGGAGCAGGGGCCACATGGCGAGCTGTCCGGCATGCATGCCAGGGCTCGGACAGGGCCCTTTTATTCTTCACTGAGTGGGCAAAGGCAGCCAATGGAGAGGCTGATGGAGAAGCATCGCCTGCTTGGCACTTCCCAATTCTTTCCCAGCCCTGCACGACTCCCCCAGGAGGGCGGCTGCCAGGCCCTCAAGATTAGGCGTCTTCAGAGGACGTGGGTTTTGCAACTTGGGACGGGCGCTTCAGATGTGCCGTCCCCTGGCGCTCCCTTCCAGCCTCTGGGCTTCGACAGCAACGGAGCACATTCACCCCAATATCTTCAGGAAGTCCTAAGGAACCTGATGAGGGGAACTGGCAGGTGCTGGCCTGGCTCTCCCTCAGCCGAGCCCGGGCATGTCCTGGAGCGTGTTGCCCTTGTCTCTTCCCCATGTTGCGGTCTCCGGGTGTGACACACACGCACCTGGTCACTTAGTGCACGCGCCATGGCTCAGCTGGGACCCCTTGGTAGGAGACCCCTCCCTGGCCTTTCCACAGAACTGAAAACATGTATTGAAAACTATCACTGTTCCTCTATTTACATGTAATCAATGTTATTTATTAATGCAATTTTGTTAAAATAAATGTAATTTTAATACTCTATTCACTAAAATGTAGAAAAAATAATTTTCTGAAATCCTGCTGCAGTTTCTTTTGTGCCAGTATAGTGTATTCAATGAAAGTATTAGTTTTGGGAAGAACAATATCCCAGGAGTTCCTTTTTTGGATTCGCTAGCTGGAAATCTGACATTTGCTAGGGGAGTGAGGGGCTCCCAAGGCCCCTCCCGACCAAGAGGAGGAACGGCTGGACCTCCATTTTGTGGGTGGTCCACCTCGCAAAAGGTCCAGGCTGTCCAGTTGGGGGCCGAGGAGGATCTGCTCCCCTCTCAGGATGGCTTTTTGTGGCAGGATTGATTGCTTTTCGGTCAGGCGGGTGCGTTGGGCCTGGCCTCCCTCTTCATTAAGTAGTGAAGCAACTCTTAAAATGGGTTAGGTCCCCTTGAAGTGGGCTGATGCAGCTGAGCAAACAACTTCTGAATAGGCCAGCTCAAGGAGAGAGCGAGGAGAGGGTCCTCCTCGAGAGAAGTGGAGGCACTAGAGGAAGAGAGGCCTTTCTCCTCTCCTCACACCTAACTCTCTTCTTTACCTTCCAGATTTTTCTTTTCCAAAATAGAGATAATTAAGCAGTTCATGTGAAGCAAAAAGAAAAGCACAGACTTTACGCATAGGGATACTCCAGACACACACAACACAGGAGAAAATGCCAAGGGTGGGGAGAAATTGTGAGACAAAGGTTTAGTTTTTAAGTATTTAGTTACATCAATATACTTGCATTTAACTGAACAGGTGGTCTTCGGGTTGTGATGGCAATTGGGATTGTCGTTGTTAAGTGATACAATGACTACGTTGCTTAGCAATGACAATCCCAGTGGCTCTCATAATCCCATGACATGGGGGTTGTTAAAGGGGAAGTGATCCCGGCTAAGGAGTCTGAGGGTGCTCCGGGGGTGGTGGTGTTTGCCACAGGGAATCGGAGGCCCTGGGAGGTCGGGTGCAGCTGCACATTGAGTTGGGGGAGGCCGAGGCAGGGCTGGGGAGGCCCAGCATGGGCTACGCACAAGTGCAGGGAGGCCAAAAGTTGGGCGGCTCAGTGGGGCATGAGTGCAGGAAGGCCAGCGGAATTTATCAGAGTGACTTGTCACCTTTCCTGCTGGTCCCCACTAATTTTGCTTGTGGGAAGCCGGCAGGGAAGGTCACAAATGGAGATCATGTGAATGCAGGTCGCTGCACCCATCAGAAGTGCAAGCCGCTTGCCAAGCACCCGAATTGCAATCACGTGACTGCAGGGGCATTTCAGCAGCCAGGATCTGCCCTAAGTACCAGTTGCTTAGAGCTGACATAAATTAGATTGCTGAACAAGTGGTTGGTAACGAGGGCAACTGATTCATGCTTGTCAAAAAGTTGCAAAAGGTGATCACATGACTAATCAAATTGTTGTAAGTCGAGGACTATCTGTACTTTTATCATTTTTCCCTTTTTTTTGGTCATCAAGTTTTTGGCACCTTGCTAGACAACTGATGGTATTGGAATATTGCCATATCCTAAAAGTGGTACAATCGGTGAAAAGGTTGAAAAGCCCTGGTCTATGCCACCTTTTTCTAGCTTACCAAGGAGTAGGTTGTGGTCTATGTTATCAAATGCCTTTCTGAAATGTAAGCATACTATGTCCACAGCGTTTCACTGGTCTACTAATTTGGTCACTTTATCGAACAATGAAATAAGATTGGTTTGGCATCATCTGTTTTTGAGAAACCCGTGCTGGCTACCTGTTATAACTTTCCTTTGCTTCTAGTTGTTCGCAGATCTGTTTTTTGATTATCTTTTCCAGGATCTTCCCAGGTATTGATGTTAGACTGATTGGTCTGTAGTTTCCCGAGTCTGTTTTTTCCCCTTTTCCAATCCTCAGGTACTTCTCCGGTGCTCCAGGATTTTTGAAAGAGGTGGTGGAATGGTTCTGAGATAACATCTGCCAGCTCCTTCAGAACTCTGGGATGCCATCTGTCGGGTCCTCCTGCTTTATATTCGTCAAGGTCGAATAGGTGTTCCCTTACCATTTTCTTGCTTATTTTATTTTGTGTTTCTAGTATGTTTTTTGCGGTTATGTTTTTGGTGGGTTTGGCTATCATTTCTTTTTGTGAGGAGACTGATTGCCTGTTACTTCCTTGCCATCTTCTCTCTTTAGTGGACCGACTGTGTAATAAATAACGTGAACGTGATAAATAGGGACTTTCTCAGGAGCAGCCTCCACTCTTGGGACCAGCCGGGCTTTCGGAGGGCGCGTTAAAGGGCCTCGGATGACAGAAACGGCCCCTCGGAGAGGAACGAGCGGGCAGGAAACGCGCCGCTGACAGAAGGCCCCCCCCCGACACCCCCCCTCCCGGATCCCATTCGGAGCTCTCGCGAGACTCCCTGAAGTTGGCCTTGGAAACGCCGATCAAGCCAGAGTCGGGCACGTGATGGAGGAGGGGGGGCAGGGGGGGGCTCGCAGGAGAAACTCCGCCCAATCCGGCAGCCGCCTGGATCCAAACAACAGAAACCAGACCGAGGGCTGCTCGCGGCCCCGCCTCGATTGGCCGGCCGCGGCGGGGGCGGGGATAAAGGCGGCCAATGGCAGCGCGCGCGGGCGGTTGGAGCGGCGATGGTGGCCTGGGCGCTGAGCCGCGCCGTGCAGTGAGTCCCGGGCCGGGGGCGGCGGGGGCGCTGGCGGGGCTGGTCCCGGGCGGGGAAGGAGGAGGAGCGGCGGCTCCCGGGAAAACCGGCTCGCCCGCCCGCCCGCCCTCCGCGCCTCTGCCGGCCATGGTGCTGGGCGCCCTGAAGGCCGCGACGCTGCGCTGCGGGCGGCGGGCCTGGCTGGCTCTGCTGGCGGGCGCCTACCGAACCTGGCCGGCCTGCCTGACGCCGCCCTTCCGTTACAGGCTCCTGCTGGGGACGCTGTACCCGGCCTACGCCTCGTACAAGGCCGTGAGGAACAAGGACGTCCGGGAGTACGTGAGTGAGAGCCCGCGCGGGGGTGGCAGCCCCGGAGGAGCCCGCCGGGTCTCCGCGCCCCTTTTCCTCGGGGACCCGGGCGGGGCGGGGCGGGGGGGAGCGGTCCCTGCTGCCGGGGGCCAGCCCGACTCACCTCGCGGCTCCCCAGGTGCGGTGGATGATGTACTGGATCGTCTTCGCGCTCTTCATGGCCACGGAGACCGTCACGGACACCTTCTTTTCCTGGTGGGTCGCTTCTCGCAAGGCCGGACGAGGCGGAACAAGTCGAGGCTTTAGTGTAGCCTGACCCGGCTGCCAGCGCGTGCGCACGCACACACACACACACTTGCTGCGAAGGGCTGTGCAGCAGTTTGAATTCTACAGCAAAAAGTAGCACTTAAAGCTCCTCCCGCCCCCCCCCCCGTGCCCTCTCCCCATCCTTGACCATTAACCACCTCCTGCATTGGGGGGGGGCTTTGCCCCCCCCCCGTTTTCCCAACCAGTGGCTTGCCCTTTCTTCACATCTGTCTGTGACTCAGAATGATATATTAGTCTTCTGTTCTTCCTGTTTTGCTTGACCTACTGTCAGAACTAGTTGGCTGTAGCTGCCTATTCCATATTGTTTTTTACAGAAATCTTGTCGGTTCTAAGTATATCGTTCACCTCTTTATTTCATTACATTTGTTGCTCCCCTTTCACGGTTTTCCCAATTTATACTTGCAGTAAGCTTTTTGAGTAAATGAGACAGGAAGAAAATGTCAGCATGGTTTAAATAAGCCACAGTTGGTTGGGTTACCACCTTCTTAAATCCTAAACTGACATTTTACTGCTTAATGTAATGCAGCCAGTGAGTTTGCTGGGCAGAGCTTGTTCTGAGCATGCCTAGAGGAAAATTGGATCTAGCCCTCCTTGTTGGGAAGATTCAGTTGGGCGATGACCTTCACAGCCATCCCATCTGAGGGATGTTGTTTATCATCTTGCTCTGGCTTTTCTTGTTTGGGAGAGATCACTTGATTGGGCCAGAGTCAAAACAGCAGCTTTAATTGCTAGCTGATTGTTGCCAGGGGCAAAAGGCAGTCACATGATCGTAGGATGCTGCAACCAGTCATAAGCGTGAACCAGTTGCCAAGTGCCCGGATCACGATCACATGCCTGGGGGGGGGGAGGGAAGATTGCTGCGACTGCCAGGACTCCAAAGGCCAGTTGTAACTACCATTCATTCAGTGCCATCATAACTGGTCATTGAAGAAATGGTTGTAGGCAGAGAACTACCTACAATAATTGAAATGGCTCTGGACAGACAGACAGATCTGTTCTCGGGGCTAGCAAAGGAGTGCTGGGATTGCTTTTGTTCCCTGATCATCTCTGGGTTCGCTGGAAAGGCTTCTTCTAACCCTCCTTAGTTCTGAAAGTAGCCCTTTTGCCAGGATAGCCATTCCTGAAGTCAGCAATCTGTTGGGCACTGCTGGCTCCATGGGTATCTTTTTGGTTGCAGGTTTCCCTTCTACTATGAGATCAAAATGGCCTTTGTGGTATGGCTCCTGTCTCCTTACACAAAGGGGGCCAGCTTATTGTACCGCAAGTTTGTGCATCCTACACTGTCCAGCAAAGAAAAGGTAATGCTCTTCCTAGCCCAGCCACAGTTGTTGGCGAGTGGGCAGCAGGTGCCCATTGTCCTGTTCTCCCCCTTTTTCTCAATGAAAATAAAGCAGAGCATTTCCTGACTGCACCTTTGAAGGCTCTGAGCCTGCATGAAATTATGCCTATGCCAATTTAGAATGTGCTGCCTGCATTTCACCAAGGCAGAACAGAGCTGGAGGCGGCCTTTGGGAAATGGGTAGGCAGGCAGAAGATTGGGGTCTCTGTAGGGATCACACCGCTGGCACCGAAATAGCTGCCTCCTTGCCACCCATGGCAAGAAATGGGAGGGAGGGAGGGAAAGATAAACAGCTTTTTGGGTGCCAGACCTCCACTCCTTCCCCCCCCTTCTTTTCCTGCAATTGAGTGGCAGGAGCACTTCCTTATCCTGTGGCAGGAGATGCATGGGGACAACCTGGAGGGGATGTTTTTTTTGGGGTGCCCTTCCTCTGATTCTGTCAATTGTATGTGAATTCCTGCAGGAGATTGACCACTTCATCTGCCAAGCCAAAGAGCGTGGCTATGAGAGTCTTGTGAGCTTTGGGAAGAAGAGCATCAATGTGGCAGCCACAGCAGCTATCCAGGTGGCTGCAAAAGTAATCTCTGATGTTTCCTTTGCTCTAATCTCTTGGCGGGCCTGGTCTGGAGGCAAGCTTGGGCCTTGCGGAGCGAAGGGGAGGGGGGGGTACTGCCATTGGCATATTCCTTCCTGTAGTAGCAGGTTTCTCACCCCCCAAATCATCTTTGGTAACTAGGCGGTATTGGGCTGCTTTCCCCCTTAATTCTATGCCGTTTTCAGCTTGTACCACATGGGTAACTAATTTCCTTCCTCACCAACTACTTCCTCCTATGTTTCTTCTCTAGCTTATAAAGGCTTCTCACATAGGTACTTTGGGTTAAGTATCAGGAACTGTGTGCCGATCTTTCTCCTCTGAAATACTATTTCCCATTTCTGAGGTAACCCCTTCCTTAATTCCCAAATAAATCCCTTTAACTCTCTTGTCTCCCGGTTAGGGCCAGGGTGCCCTTGCAGGTCGTTTACGCAGCTTCAGTATGCAGGATTTGCGTTCCATCCCAGAGACAGCCATGGTGCATTATTCAGATCCCCTCTATCTGGAGGAACAGGAGCTATGCCGGCAACCGATTGGTAAGGAAACCTTCATTGTGGAGCAAGATACAAAACCATCGAGTGTTTTTAAAATCCTCCAAGGTTAGGTTCAGATGACTACCTTAACAGGGCATTCGGTCACTTTTGTAGTTCAGCATTTTGTGTCTTTTTTAAAAAAACGTTTTACTGATTTTCTAGTTTTACATTTAAGTATTTAAAGCAATGTGGCAACTGGGTTAATAATTCAATAACATACAAGTGTCTTTAGTACAAATCTCAAACTACCACATTAAATATTTCTTCTCTTTTTCTCTTAGTATTTACTGTCTCATGTTTAAGCTAATACAATTCTTATTATATCAATTAAGTAAAAATAACATTCTTACATTTATCAATAGTTTTTAGCTTATACATATCCTAATTGCTTTAACATTCAATCTTTATAGACAATGTCCTGTAATTAGTTTTTCCCAATTTTTAGTTTCCCATCAATATTTAAATTTAACTTTTAATATTTATAATTTCCAAGTTTTAGGTAACCAAAGTTTCCTTTACCACAATTCATCACAGAATCTAATATTCAAGATACATGTCCTATCTATTTGAATATATTCTATTTCTCACCATCTTACATCATCTAATTGATAATACAGTATAACATTACTTTCTATTAATTTCCAAATGTCTTAAATTTAATGACCAAAATTTCCCTTATTTCAGCATCAAATACTTCCTCTCCTTTTCTCTTAATATCTACTATCTCATATTTAAACTAATAGTTATTTTATCAACTACGTAAAGACATGTTTATTACATTTATCAATTTTTTTTAGCTTATATATATATATCTTAATTACTTTTACATTCAATCTTTATAGACAATCAATATCCTATTTATAGGAATAAGAAATCTTTTGGTCCCCAAATTTTAGAAACATATAAATCTAGTTAAAATAAGGTTATTCTTTCAGCATTTTAAACTCCCCTGGATAGTCAGTCGCCGGTGCTTTTAGAGGGTGGGATAGGATTTCCCTTCCCTCTCTCCACAGGGGGGAAAATACTTTGGGCAGCTTATACAGGTAAAAAAGATAATTAGGATTGAAGAGAGGTTCAGATCTCACCCAGTCTCATCCGCGCTGCTTTAGAAGTGCCTGGTGGTAAGTTTGACTTCGGCTGTCTGCAGCCTAGTGACGGGCCATATTTCTATGGCCGCTTTTTCATCCGCCAGTTTGGAGGGTTGCCCCGGATCAAGTGGAAGGGCTACCGCCCTCCTGCAATCAAGCGGGGATCCCCTCCTTGCTTGTTGCCCTTACAGGGTGACTTTCAACCCTTTCCAGGGTCCCCCAGTGGTGCGAAATCAAACGCGGAAGACGGAGCTCGCCTTCCAGCGTCCACGACGGCTGCAATGGCAAACCGGAAGTCCGCATTTTGTGTCTTAGTATCTTCTCTAGATCAAGTTAAACCATCCTATGGATGTTTGTTCAGGTATCACAGGTTATGCCACCAGTTTTACTGTGGGGCAATCCCTTTTGGGTGAACCCAGCCTATTGGAGCAAGTTTAGCTTAGTGGTTAAGACGCCAAGCTTGGAACCAGGAATCTGAGTTCTACTCCCGGCTTAGCCATGAAAAATCAGCTGGGTGACCCTGGGTCAGTCATACACTTTCAGCATACCTCATGGGGTAGTGATTGTTGGGAAAATAGGAGGAATGAGTTAGATATGTTATCCCCCCCTTGAGTTATTTACAAAAACAATAAAGGTGGGGTATAAAATAAATAAATCACTTGGTCAAATGTTATAGCCAGTTTGATGGTGTCTAAGGGCCATACATGCAATGCAGGATTAAGACTTCAGATGAGGGAGGGAATTCTTCTGCAATTGGAATCTTCCTGTACATTTGACATTTCTGCTGTGCATATCTTGAGATGATGTACACACCTGTTGTGCATAGCTTTCCAGTGAGCCCAATTGATTCGAATTCAGTCCTACCAAGACTGAGTGGCTGTGGATGTTGAGGTCCTCTAGGTCTGCATATCTTCCATCTTTACTCCTAGGTGGGATCATTTCTCCATTCAGGAGTGTGATACACAATCTGGGGATTTTCATTCCTTCAGCCCAGCCTGATTTTTGACGCGTCTTTGAGACTGAAGTATTTCTCCGAGTTCCTTAAAGTGGGGGGCAAACTCTGCACCAAGTGCTTTGCTTTTAATCAAGAACCCAACATAAGTTTTGTAGTTTCTTTTTCCAATCAAAAGGGATGAGATCTCAAATGTCAATCAAACCAGATTTTTAAAAAAATGTTCTCAACAGTTGGAAATGCTAGTTTGCGCATCTGTTCAGTCAATCTCAGCGAATCCTAATCTCAGTTTCATTCATTGGGGGGGGGGTGTCACACATTCCTTTGTCACAGTCCGGGGTGCCTGGCTCACTCTGGACAGACACCCAGAGGTTCACAGGTGGCGGCTTTCTGAGTCTTCCTTCGGCCTGTGTTTGCCCAGGGCGCAGGCCGGCAGCGCAGCAGCCGGGCTCCGACAGCGAGGAGCAGGAGGAGGACCGCTGGACAGACTCTGAAGTGTCTGCCCCCTCCAGGGGCCGCTGCAGGGACCCCGCCCTCCCGAAGCCCTTGGCCAGGAGCCAGAGCTTCCGGCAGGTGAAGAAGCGGCCGCCGGCTAAAGAGGTCAGGGGGCTCGGGGGAGGGGGGGGAGGGCAGGCGGCGGGGGAGCCCCTGGCTCGCTCCGGCCAGGAGAGGCGAGGCGAGGCGGGGGAAGTCCTGCCTCTGCCTCGCCCTCCCCAAACGCTGCTGGGCTCCTTCTTTTCGCAGACGTCTTCTCGGGGGCTCCGAACTCGTTCCCGGAAGCAGAGGCCGGACCAAGAGCCCTAGGCTCCTCCGGGGGCGCCAGCTCTTCCGAGGCTCCCCAGGGCCAGGGCAGCCCGGCCTGCGGAGTGCGGGCCGAGGAGGAGCCGTCGCACCGCTGCGGGCTGCCGGCGAGCCTCTCCTGACCCGGCGCTGCCTCCGCCGCCGCGTCTGCCCGGGCCGTTTGCGTGCCGTCCTCGCCCGGAGCCCCAAAGCGAGGCTTCCTCCGGGGCCGCCGCCCCTTTTAACGTCTTCCAATAAACGCCTTTTCCCGCCCGCGCCGCCTCCAGCCCGTCTCTTCCGAGGGGGGGGGGACGCCCGGGGGGGCGGGGCTTCCGCGCGGGCGACGCAACGGCCTCCGGGCGGCGGGATGGCGGCCGAGGAGCTGCGGGCGCTGCTCGGCGGGAAGGGCTGGCCGGTGCCGGAGGCGGGCGGCTCCGAGCCGGCGCGCCTGCGGGGCAACGTCTGCTACGTGGTGCTGGCGGTGCTGCTCAACGAGAAGGTCCGCGGAGGCCGCCCCCCGCCCGCCCCCCCGCGCGGCGCCCGCGGGCCGCCCATTGACGACCCCTTCTCTCTCCCCCTCCCCCCCCGGCGCCCGGGCGCAGAACGAGGTGCTGGTGATGCAGGAGGCCAAGCGCGAGTGCTACGGGAGCTGGTACCTGCCGGCCGGCCGGATGGAGCCCCGCGAGACGGTGGTGGAGGCCGTGCGGCGGGAGGTGCAGGAGGAGACGGGGCTGCAGTGCCGGCCGCTCACGCTGCTGGCGGTGGAGGAGCGCGGCCCCGCCTGGATCCGCTTCGTCTTCCTCGCCCGGCCCACCGGTGGGGGCGCCCGGCCCGGGGACGCGCGAGGGGGCGGGCTCGCCGGCTCCGCTGCAGGTCGCTCCCCTGGGGGCGGCGGGGGCGGCGTGGGAGGGGGCGATCCGCCGGCTGGAGCGAACGCACGAGCCGCCCCCCCCGACTGGCGGGGTGGGAGGTGTGCAGCCCCTGGGGGGGTTTTCAGTTGTTCCCAAGGGGAGGTTTTTCCCCCGGCCGGAGCCCTGGAAGGCGGCCTCTCCTTCGAGTCCGCGGGCTCCCAAAACGCTTCTCCGTTTGAGGGTTTTCCCCTCCGCAGCTGCATAAAGGTTGGCGCGCCTCCTCCCGCCGCAGCTCCCGCTTTGCTTCCCCGCCCTGGCCTCGACCTCCTGCCGCGACCGAGCGCGCCCCGGCCCTTGGATCGAGCCCGGCCGGGCGCGGCTCCCTAGCGCTGCTGTTCCTCTCTCTAGGCGGGACGCTGAAGAGGCCGCGGCAGGCGGACGCGGAGTCCCTGCAGGCGCTGTGGTGGGACCGGGAGAGCCCCGCCCTGCCGCTCCGCTCGCGGGACATCCTGCCCTTGATGGACCTGGCGCTGCAGTACCGCGCCAGCCCCCGCCACCCCCCCGTCCTGCCGCTGGAGCTGCCCTGCGCCTCGGTTTGCCAGAGGCTCCTGCTCGTCTTCACCGGCAGCGACGACTCCTTATGGGTGCTGCTGGAAACCACCGGGGCGCCGCACCTGCCCGTGGCGGTCAGCAGCCTGGCTCCCTCGAAGTCAGGCCAGAGGCTCCGGGCAGCCGTCCAGCCGCTGCTCCAGAAATGCACGGCCCGGCCTGAAGCGGCCGTCCGCCTCCAGGGCTTACTCGGCCTGCAGCACCTGGGCAAGGACCCGGGGCAAAGCGACGGCGTCTGCTTCAACGTGGTGGCCACAGTCGGCAGCGACGGCCCGCAGCAGCAACAGGAGGCGGCCCCACCGGCATTGCAGGAGCCGGCCTTCACCTGGTGGGAGGTGGAAGACGCAGCCCTGAAGAGCCAGGTGCTCCAAAGGCTTCGCACCGCTGCTTTTCTCCCCATTTACAGTTAGCTTCTCCCAGCCGAGGGCTGCGCCAGAAATGGAAGCCCCCCCGAGTTCTGGCTGGGATAGCAACGCCCCGAGGCCACCGGACGCAGAGCAGGTCTGGGATGCCTCTTTTCCAAATGATGCTATTCTACCCACCCCTGCTGAATGCAAGGTGGGCAGGGAAGACCAAGCAGTCCTGGCAGCCTTTGGTACATTTACAGCTATTAATACACAGCTGAATTAATAAATACATTTATTTCATTGTGGCTCTGCTGTGTTTCTTGAAGGAAGAATGTAAGATCGAAAAAGGTTCCCAGACATTCATTTATTAGAGCACAAGCCGTCTTTCCTCCAGGGGCTCAAACCGATGTTGCCACAGGCTCTGCTCAGCAAGTCTGGCAAAGGCAGGTTTCTCTGTTCCATCTTCATTTTGGGCCAAAGATCAGCTCGCTGCAGAGACCAAGGCAACATGCCAAGACAGAACAGCACCTCCAGACCTCCTTCCTCCAGCATATTTATAGACTAGGAGAACTTTGCAACAGTCCTAGGAATGAGATGGTAGGAGAGGCTTCCATTATCTCACCACAGCAAGCTCTGGGTACAAAAGGAAACCAGGGATCAAGTAGCCTGGCAGGATTAATCTTTAGACTGATGGAAGATATTGCAAAAAATAAGTCCTGGCACAGAACCTTCAGCTGAGTACACATGCCAAGAAAAGTGGGTGAGAAGAGGGTCACTTAGCTAGACAGCCCCACGGAGAGAACTACAGTACAGGCTCTGGACAGGAGCCTTCCTCTTTTGGCCTGGGCTGCATTTAGAGATGATCATGACTGAAATAAGAGTAGCAAACATAAATGGAGGCAAAGCTGTAGCAAGAGATTCCCAAATCCATGCACCACAGAAAACTCCTCTTTTACAAGGACCTCCATGATTTCATCCCAATGGCTAAAATAAGCTGAAAACAGCCCTATCTTGCTAGTATTTTTAGAAGATAAAATCCAGATGCTTTATCTGGATCTTTTTGTTCTTGGCAATAGGCAGTAGGCCAAGAAAAAGGACAAGGCTCTGGATGGCAAGCTGGGTCAGGCGCCAGAAGGCAGGCAGCCGGCCGCTGGCTCAACAAGGCCCCAGCATAATCAAGGGAGACGCATGCATTCCTCGGGAGGCCTGTGTCGCGGCTGCTGACGAAGCAACCAACTGCTTCTCATCCCAACGTCCCTCCTTATTTGAAGCCACTTTTATGCCAAGAACAAGGTGCTGCTGCTGCTTTTCTCTACACACAGGAAGTCAGCCAGGGTGTTGCTCTCAACTCCTGAAGGCCTCAAAGAGGCAGGGGAGCCAACGTGCCAGAGACCCAGACCTTTCAGCTGGGGGAAGGAGCGCACTGCTGACTCTGCCCAGGAGGGCCCTTGAGGGCAGACTTGACAAAGACGATGGCAGCCAGTTCTTTGCAGAATTCCTCCAGCACGATCACCCCCTCCAAGAGCATCTGGTGGCCAATCCTATAAAGAGATTGCATGCAAGACAAAAAAGGCAGTTTTCCTCCTCTTATCAGCTGCCTTTTCCTCCCCTGGCTGATTCTAGATAAGGCTTACAAAGGCCTCTGGGCAGGAGAGCAGGCTTAAGGCCCATCTGGTTATATCATTACTGCTCTTGCCTTTGCACTAGAGGCCTCAGGCAGGTCACTGCTGTTTGATCACAACTGCTGCCATCGAGATCAAAATAATAATCCCAGCTTCTCTGGGCCACAGTGGTTATAACGGTCTCTGTACAGCGTGCGGGAGGGGCAGCTTTGACTTGGGCACAATGCCATCAACTTCGGAAGTTGTGCAGGCAAGTGCCCGGAGGGGGCCTGAAAATGCTCCAGCCAAGCAAAAGCTGAGCTGTGACATGAACCAAAGGAAGAACCGCCCCGTCCTCTCTGCCCCACTTACGGGGGGTCATCTGGCACCAGCCCCATTAGCTTTTTCCGGACCAGCAGCAAGTTGGTGGAGAGGTCTGTGATCCGATGGGCTCTGTGCATCAGGCTGCTGATCACCTGGCAAGGGAGAAAGGGTAAAGAGGCTGGCAGAGGGAGCAGAGCTTCTTGGCTGCAGCAACAGCAGCCAGAGGGGACAGGGCTGGGCACCCCTTGAATCACCCGCGGAAGCTCACAGCACC
Organism: Protobothrops mucrosquamatus; assembly: GCF_001527695.2. Lineage (NCBI taxonomy): Eukaryota > Metazoa > Chordata > Lepidosauria > Squamata > Viperidae > Protobothrops > Protobothrops mucrosquamatus. The sequence continues at coordinate 598,934 of NW_015386415.1, forward strand.
CCGAGTTTCCCACCCTGGGCTTGGCACCAAGCCAAATGTTACCCTAATTAGCACCGAGAAGAGGGTCCTGCAGCCAGGGGCCAATGGGAGGTAGGGGTCCAGAAGGTACTCGTGGAGGTGAGGGTGAGGGAAGAGGGCCAAGCGAGACAGCACCGACGTCACCTGCAGATTCATTGCATAGGGCTGCCGTGGGGAAGAGGGAGAGGGAGGGAGGGAGGGAGGGAGGGAGGGAGAGAGAGAGAGAGAGAAATCCAGTGTTTCATTCACAATCTGCCACTGGTAGCAGGTTCCATCAACCGCCCACGAGAAAAGGGAGCAGAAGGAAGCTGCTGCCTGCGATACATGCCCCGTACAAGGGTTGCACTGCGCCATGTTCCTCAACTAGGAAAGGCAGGAGTACAGGCCTGGAGTGTCCCAGGACCCCTTGAAGCTACCTCCCTGCAACCAATGGGGGCCTCTTCCTGCCTTGCTGTCACTAGGGCACCCTCTCCCAGGCTGCTTCCCTCAGGATCCCACCTGGTGTAAGATCTGGGCCAGCCGATCAAAGAGCACCTGCAGGAAAGGACCCTCATAAAACCGGGGTCCCGCAGGGCTGCTCTTCTGGGGCAGCTGAGCCTCGGGCCACGTCCAGCACGCAACATTCGCACAGCATTCTTGAAACTGCAAGAAGACAGAATTGGTTTATTTGATGATATAATGGTTTATCTCTGGTGATAATGGTTTTGACTGAGATTGGATGATAATAGTTCTTCTGGAAATGTTTAATTGGGTGTCATTGATTAATTTGTAATGTTATCTTTTACAATGCTTAAATTTTTACTTGGGATTGGGTTTTGATTATTTGAAGAGAGAGATTGGAGGAATTTGCTTAAGCGGAAATGAGATATATTTAAGTATGTTTTTCTATTAACCCTTATTGGACTGGAGATGTTAATATTAACTACACTTGCTGGAGATGGGGAGGGAGAGTTTCTTCTTCTGGTTTTTAATTCATATAGTTTTATGGGGTTATGCATGTTTTAAAAAATTATATGTATATATGTAATAGTTCTGTATTAGGCTTCTGTATTATTATTGTTCAATTTTATTAACTCTTAATAAAATTATTGGGGGGGGAAACCTGGAATGACAATACACAGGTGAGTGTCGTCAGCATAACAAGTACACCTCACACCCAACAGGTAGCCTCTCCCAGAGGTTTCACGTAGACATAAAAAGGCACAGGGGGAAGACTGAGGCTGCAGCACCCCAAGTCAGCTAGACTAAAACATAACAAGAAACATACATGACAAGAGCTGCCTGCTAAGAAAGAGCAGAGCTGCTGTTGAGATTGTGCCTTACTGCCCAACCTCTGCAGGTCCTCCTCAGAAGGCAGAGGGACTGTGACTGCCATCAGGGGACACCCACCCTCCAAAAGCCAACCAAGACAAGCCCCACTTATATTTCTGTCTCCTGCCCAGGCCTGAAAGGATTTAGGAAGTTCATTTCCGCTAGAGCCCTCAGCTGGTAGAGCACACACCTCCTCCCTTTTTAAAAGGTTGCTGCACCATTTAAAAAAAAGGAACAGGTACAAGGAAGGGACCAGGAGACACAGCGCATTTCAGTCGTTGTTGAAAAGGACACCAAGTTCTAAGATGGTGGTGCCTGGATCGGCTGCATTGGCTCTTGAAGGTGAAACGTTTTGGGAGGGATATTAAGGGATATGGGCCACCTGATCAGGAAGGTTTTAATGTTTGAGCAACGTGGTGCAACTAAGGTGATATACGACATACGACCGACAATCTTTGCTGGCATGGTGAGTTTCTAGCTGTTTCAGAACCGTTGGTGAGACCGTTAAAAGTCGTTGGCGCTGTTTGAAATTGTTCTGCTGGCAGCAAGACCTGACTGCTGGCCCAGCGACGGATTCTATTGCAAATAAGGGCTGTTTCCAAAGGAGGCCGGGGAGGAGAGGTCCCGGGGCTTATGGAGCCAAGGAACTGGATGAGGCTGTCGGCAGGCCCAGAGGAAGGGAGAGAGGCTTTGGGGGGAGTTGATGCGGCGGCAGTGTTCTCCAGGGGCGAAAAGAAGCGAGGCCTCTTTAAGGAAAAGGTGGAAGAGACAGGATCAGAAAAAGGAAAGGAGGCGAGGTTGTCGTGCAGGAATACAAGCTAATTTGAGGGCTAATCCTCATGGAGCTCCGTTTCCATCTGTCCTGTTTGCCATCGTTCGCTCCCTGGAGACTAAAATGGAAGATCTGTAACTTGAGCTGGCCACGAGCAAGGAGTGTATATCGGAGGTGGTGACCCTTTGAGAGCTGTATGCAACGAAATTTCATTTTGATGTATGCCGATTGGTGTACTTTCAAAGTGACAATAAAGTTGTTGTTGTTATTATTATCATCATCGTTATAATTAACACTGGACCACTGGAGTTCAGAAAAACAAATCAACTGCTTATTTAGGATGCAGGATAGGAGGGTATCAAAGGACTCACCAGTACTTTAGCATCATGGACGTAAGTGTCATATCCCGCCTCCTCCAGACAAGCGGAGGTCTTCACCTCACTTGGTACTAGGCAAAGGAAGCTGGGTAAAAAAAAAAAACACGAAGAAGATGGTGGTCGGAGCTCTGCAGAACTGTGCTTTCTGCCTGGTCGCCCTTCATCCTTTCTGGCCAAGTAGAGAAGCCCATTTTGACCTGAGCTATGTTCCCACCATGCCCCGAAGGTGGCTTGCTTTGGGCTCCCTGTTCCCTGATCCCGCACCTCTGTTCATTTCCCCCTGGATAAAATCTCCAGGCTGAATGACAACCAAGCCGTGTGACACGCATGCCAGAGGTGCTTTGCCTTAGTCAGCTCTACAGAAGAGGCTGGGTTTTCTGCCTGCCTTCTGCCTTCAGTCCTTTTGGCTGCCAAGCAATTTGCAACTGCCCTCCTCAGAGTTGCTTGCAAAGCCCCAGGGAGTTGAGCCAGAGTTTGAGAAACACTGGCTTCGACAAATGGTTACAAAAGCTGATGGAGTTAGCAGAGATGGCTAAATTGACTGTTTTAATAAAAGAAAAGAATGTAAGTACTTTTGTTTCTACTTGGAGACCACTTCTGGACTTTGTGCTTGAGGTAGAAAAAAAAGGATACTATGATATTGGGTATTACTGATTAGACTGATTTGTTGATATAGAAATGGCTAGTTCAGTGGTAGCGAACCTACCGCATGGGTGCCAGAGGCAGCACTCAGAGCCCTCTCTGTGGGCATGCGCACTGTCGCCCCAGTCCTAGGCCTTCAGCTGGGTTTTATAAAACCTTTTCGCTTTAGGCCTCCGCCGCCGTGTGCAAAAAAAAAAAAAAGGTTCAATCAGTCAATTTCAACTTCTCGCGGGAAAAAAAAAGATCTTGCAAAGTTGGAATTGATTGATTGAACTTTTTAGTCCCACCCAGTCTGCCATTACCACCGCAGCGACACCCACCCAATGGACCACGCCCACCCAATTGGCCACACCCAGCCAATGGGCCACACCCACTGGCACTCGATGATGCATAAGTGGGTTTTGGGTTGCAGTTTGGGCACTCAGTCTCTAAAACGTTCGCCATCACTGGGCTAGTTCATACTATTATAGAAATGTAAAAAGTTGAGATTCGATCTTAATGACTTATTTTCCTGCAACAGAAGGAGTCGGAAGTCAACGCCTTTTGTTTCTTTCCCTCCCCTTCTCCACACTTTTTCATTTTCCTTTCCCCTACTGTTGTCCCTTACTATTTGCTTTTGTATTTTCATATTTTATGTTATAAATGAATAACTAAGATGATCCAAGGCCTGGAGACTAAAACATATAACGGCTCCAGGGCTTGGGTTTGGCTAGTGAAGTCTAAAGAAAAGAAGAAACGGGCGACATGATAGCAGTATTCCAATATCTGAGGGGCTGCCACAACTATTCAAACTATTCTCCAAAGCACCAGAGGGCAGGACAAGAAACAATGGTTGGAAACTGACCAAAGAGAGAAGCAACCTAGAATTAAGGAGAAACTTCCTAACAGTGAGGACAATTAACCAGTGGAACAGCTTTGCCTTCAGAAGTTGTGGGTGCTTCATCACTGGAAGTTTTTAAGAAGAGACTAGACGGTCACTTTTCTGAAATGGTATAGGTTCTTTTGCTTGAGCGGGGGGCTGGACTAGAAGACCTCCAAGGTGCTATTCTACCAGACATAGGTTAAGAACTACCTGTAGACCAAACTGGCTCTTTCACAAGCTTATGCATAATACACTCTTACACAACACCCGATGTTCATAGAGGCAGAGCCCCAAACTCGGTAACTTAGGCAGTGCATCTCAACCATCTTGTATATAGTGGTCTTGCATCTTCCTAACCCAAACAGGGATGCAAGCAACTGCTACTCCCTGCCGCTGCTCTACCGAAGCCGTACCTGCTGACTGCCTCCTTCACATCCACAGGCCCCGCTGGCTGGCCAGGCCCTTCCTTTGGAGCCAAGGTGGCTGGCTTGCTTGGCCTCTGGGGCTCGGCTGCTGGGAGCCCATCTGCAAAGTAAGGATCTTCTTCTAGGTCTCTGCAGAGATAGGAACAGGCCAGCCTTGACCATGTTTTCAAAGTTACAAGCTATACTTTCACTTAAATGAGCAAAAACACGATATTCAATGACAAAGACCAACTTCAATACTGCTGCCTCAGGAAAGGGGAACTGACAGGTAACATGTGCCGGTTTGTGAATCAGCCCTGGGATCCAGGCCCATCAGCTGCTGCTGGAGCACAAAGACGATGAGATCAGCCCAATCCAACAGGACCAAAGGAGGTCCTCCCTCCCCTTCTCTCCTCTTTCGCCCCTGCCCCACTGCCTTAAGACTGTAAGCGAGAGGGAAGGCTCTGCGCTTCTTGTGGGGAACTGTAAACAAATGCCAACACTGTATCACAGGAACCAAAAAATGATTTCAATCTATCAAAAACGGCTCATCTTAATAAAAAGTGTCAGCCTGGTGCTAAGAAGAGACTTTTCCTCATCACTTGCGAACGTAGAGGTCACCAAGGGCCATCTGCTCCTTCCCCAAGTCACTTACAGCCCCTCTTCACAAAACTCTTGTTCAGGGACGGCAAGATCTTCCTGACCAGGTGGACTTCTCAAGATGTAGCTGCGCTCCTCCAGATGGCACAGCACCAGGCTCTGCAAGATGCGCTGGTCAGGAAGCCAAAGCAGCTCCTCAAACAACCGTAGGGTGGCCATGCTGATCTGCAGCAAGGAGGAGAGTGTGAACACCTAGCTGTCTCCCCATGCCCTGCTACAGTTTAAGTCAACAGCAAGGTCTGGGGCACTGGGGGAAACTGGAGTCTAGAGTTAGGCCACAACTCCCCAAAGTTCCCAATTCTCAAGCAAAAAGCACAGTAGACTACGGTTAAGACCCCCCCACCCCCACCCCCAGAAGGGCTTCCATTTCCTTGCTGATCCTGGGAACTTTGAAGCTGCCACAGAACTCAAATGGAAAACTCAGCTCCCATTTCGAAGTATCAGGGCCTCAGTGAGGAGGAAAGGCTGCTCTGCAGGTGCTATCAGGTACCTGTGGCAGAGCTAATTCCAGGCATTCAAACTATCGACGGCTTACGCTGCAGTTCTTGCGGAAGGGACACAGGATTGGCAGGAGGCTCACCTCATCAGACGGATGGCTGCAGTTCTCAATCAGCCGTGAGCAGAGGCTGGGGCTCTGTGGCCGCCAGGCTGAATCGCTGGGCCTGACGGGATCCATTTCTGCTCCCAGCAGAAACCCAGCCAGCTGCTGGAGGAGGGCAGGAGCGTGAATCCGTCTCGCCAGGCCCGTCAGGATGGCCACTGAAAAGAGAATCCCAGAGTCTGACCTGCCAAGAAAGGACCCACTGAGCAAAAGAGGGCTGTGCTTCCCGTCAGAATCCCCTGGCGATGCGACACGTGCAGTCAAGGGTCCACTCAGCCCACACTCACATCTGCAAGAGTTGAGGCCGCAAGGTTTCCAGGAAGAGCCTCCGCCCCACAGTCGTGCTCAGGGCATCTCCGACAACCTGATGGGGTGCAAGGCCACCATTAGTCACTCCTCCCATTCCACCACACCCCAGCTAGGCGTCCCCTGCCTTGGGGCCACGGAAGAAGAGGAAAAGGGCACAGAGAGAAGAGGGGGAAAGGTTTCTTACGGGATGAGCCTGCTTCACGAGACGGTCACAAAAATCCAGCCAATCAAAGAAAGACTCTAGGGTGTGCTCTCCTGGGAAGGAGCTTTCCTCCACTGAGGCGTCACTCTGGAGCCTGCAAGTTCAAAAGAGAGGAGGCTCAACCCAGGGACACCTGATCACCCCGGCATCCTTGTGCTGCGAAGGGGAGAAGAGGAACCAAACTCAGAGAAATGGAGGACAGAAAGGGGTTTTCATACTCATGTTTGCCATGCTTGCCAATATATTCCTCCCTATAAGTGCATTTGTGTGGCTAACCCTGAGTCATTCTACTAAGGTATCTTTGCACTCCCTGTCTGATCTCAAACCACTACATTACACAATTGGTCCAAGTAGCCCTTCCTTCAAATCCAGGGCCCTCCTGCTTGGATTTGCAGCAGGGATAAGCTGCAAGAGGCAAACCGGAAAGACGGGAACACCTTGAGCGGGTGACAGTGTAATCTGTCTTCCAACGTAATGCTGCAGGTCTTTGTAAGCAGCATGAATCTACTTGTTATCCCGCCTCTTGAACAGGAAAAAACAAAAACCAATCGGGTCAGTTATTATTTAATGGAGCCACAGGTAGCCTTAAAGAAAGTGGGCACAACTAGCGTATATATAGGTAGTCCTCAACCTATGACAGCAATTGGCACCAGAATTTCTGTTGCTTAGCGATGCAGTCATAAAGTGCAAACACCTCACTTAGCAGCACCAATCCCTGCACTCCGGGTTGCTGTCATTAACTGAATTCCACACTCAGATGAGGCAACCTCTTGCCAGCTTCCCACAACCAGAGTCGGTGGGGAAACTGGCAGGAAGTTGCAAGTCCAAGGCAGGCCCAAAGGTAAGTGGTTGCTGCTGGGTTAGGGACAGAGCCAGGGGAGGCATCCCGAGGGCGAAGGGGGTAGGTAAGAGTGTGCAAGAGTCACAGGGAGGGTCAAGGAGAGTAGGCGACTGTGCAGCGAGGATCAGGGAAGGAATAGCTGAAAGGTGGGGCACAGGCTGGAGAGGGTGTGAGTGTGCAAGAGGTGCAACATGGGTCACGGAGGGTGCACAGGGTTAGACCAGGACGCAGCATGAATTGGGAAGGGTGTGCAAGGAGGTAAAAAGGGTGTCACACAGATCAGGCAGGAGCCAAGAGGATGCAAGGTGGTGCGAATTGGGGAGAAGGTGCGAAAGTGCAGGGTGGGTTGAGGAACGCACAGGGAGGGTTTGGGTCAGGGAGGATGTGTGGGGTGTACAAGAGGTGCGGTGAGAGGTTGGGAGGGCTGAGTGAGTAGCAGAAGTGTGAAAATCTCAGGGGCAGAGATTGTGGGCTCAACATGTCAACGGCCTTGTACCTGCATGGGACGGGTGGAAGCCTGGTAACATCGGCAGGCTTGATGGTAACAGGGATGGCCTTGTACAGAGAGCAGAGATAGTCGGGTAGCAGAAGGCACAGCATGCTGTCTTGGGCCAAGGCCTGGGCAGCGGTTGGATGGTCCACCCTGGTAAGAAGCAGTAGGTTCTCCTGGGCTTTTAGCACAACCTTCTTGTTCTGCAAGGAGGAAAAATAATACCGTTCCTGCCAAATGTCCCCCTCCTATACTCCGTGTGTGGAAGGAAAGAGTTAGGCAGAGACAAGCTCATCCCATCTGCTCTTCACGTGCCCCAGGGCTCTCAGCACCGGTTATGTCATACCTTGCTCTTACATAAGCCAATTAGAGCAGTCACCAAATTCAGCATGGAGGCAGCAGGGTCCCCGAGTGGTTTCTCTGGAATCAGCCCTCCACCCCGTTCTTCAGAGGAGGGCAGGGTCTGGCCAGAGGTCGTGCTTGGCTTGGCTGCCAATCCCAGGGAACCAACATTCTGGCCCTTGAAGGCAAAGAGGAGAGGAAGGAGAGTTCAGGCCAGATCAATTTCCATTGATAAATCAATATTGGTTCTAATTTTAGAACTCTTATAGCTGTTTTTATATTTAACTTTTTATCATTAGTAAGCCACTCAGAGCCGCCTTAGCAGTGAAATGAATGGCATATACATTTAATAAATAAATGAATACAAATGAGCGCAGCAAGATATATCATCCTGGTTTTGCAAGAATAATTGGACATAACAAACCCTCCAAACAAAAAGGACCAGTTCTATTTCCTAAGACAAATTATCCAGTAATCTTGAATCCCTACAACCAAAGGGGGGGGGGAATCAGGCAATTCGAGACAGAATGCATATGCTGAGAAAACATCTAGTTATTCCTGCACAGAAGAGTCAGGGAACACAAAAATCCAGTAAAAGTCTTTTCAGAACTTTCCAGAAAGCAGGCAGCAACAGTTAAACAGCCTTTCTAATCCCATTCTCAGTTGCACAGCTGTTATGCCCTCTGAAGTGCATCCTTTGGCGCTGCCTAAGGCTCCCGCTGCAGGAGCAGGAGGCGCTAAACGGGGGATCAGAAAGACAGGACAAGAGTGAGAAAGAAACAAATGATTTGCCTTGACTCCCTTTGGTATAAGAGCGAGCGAAGGAAGAGGAAATGCTGTCAGGCATTCTAAGTTCAGTTGTTACAACCTGTTTCAATAAAATACAATTCTAGTTATTTCTTGTGATGTTCGTTTCCTGACCCGGCCTAGCCTGGCAGGGCTACACACCGTGTGAAAAGGATCGGCACACCCAGCAATCCCTTACCTCTAGGATGTGTGGTAGCAGAGCAGGTTCCTGCCTGATTTTGGTACATAGAACAGCAACAAACTGCAGCGCTTCCTTCTCGAGCTCAGGGCCTAATGCATCCCCCTGAAGCTGAAGAAGTTTCTGCAAAAAGATTGAAAGGTGGGGCAAAATCAGCAAATACAGAGATGCTTTAGAAATATTTTAAACTGGACACATTTTCAAGTCACTAAGAAGTAGCTCCCTTGATAGAACGGTGCTTTCGCTTTATCTTCAAAATGGATGCAAATTGCTGAGCTCCTTAAAAAGGCCCTCACCTGAACAGGCCGGTAAACATTGAAGTAATGCAAGAGAGGGCTCTGCATCTGCCCCAGCAGGCGACTGAAAAAGAGAAGCACCTGTGACCTCATTCCTGGAGGATACTGTAGGAAGCAGAGAAACAAGGCTCAGATTAGGAAAAGTTCCTTAAAGCTTTCCATTAAAAATGTCCATCAAAGACTACATTACTTGACTATCTTGAATGCTAATGGAACACAGTGATAGTCTGAACATTAAACTGAAAAACAAGCATCAGGATGTAGGTACGGGTCAAGTACAATCTATTGCAGAATAATTGTTATCAGTCCTATGGTTCTGAAGTAATTTCTTGTCGGTTTCCTAATATATGATTTAGGGGCCATCTTGCACAAATGTGAATTGTAAGACCTGCTCCAACTTAAGACTTTTAAGAAAGACCTCAACTCCATTTGGCTGAAGTGATAGGCTCTGTTACTAAAGTTAAGTAGTTGCAGCGAAATTGAAGCTAGATCTGAGTATTCCCATGCAAAGCTTACACTTTTCCCCCCTTTCCCTGGCTGTCTCCTCTGACCAGTCCATCAGTGTCCAATAGTATGCCCTTTTGATGTTTTGGGAACCACTTTGATGCTTGGCACTGCTTGATATAGTTTCCAATTCTATTCCCAGGACAGGTGTCCTTGGCGGCCGGCTTATTCTAATTTAGCACCTCTGGTTCTTGTCAGCCTGTCTCTCCCCTCTCCATTTATCTTCCCATTCCCACGCCCTAACTTTACTTCCTAAATTCCTGTCCCCTCCTCACGTTTTATAGCAGGAAAGGGAACTCATCAAATTTGCAGACAACATCAAGCTGGCAGGAATAGACTGGCTTAAGATACAGAAGGATCTTGAACATTGGGCCTTATCTAACAAAATAAAATTCAATGGTGAAAAAAGTAAGGATCTACATTTGGGCAAGAAAAAATAGTATAGTATCGATGGTACCTGGCTCAATAGTAGTAACTGTGAGAGGGATCTTGGAGTCATTTAAATATGAGCCAGCAGTGTTCTGTTGCTGCCAAAAAAGCCAACACAGTGCTAGGCTGCATTAACAGAGGGATAGAATCAAGATCACGTGAAGTGTTAATACCACTTTACAATGCCTTGGTAAGGCCACACTTGGAATACTGCATCCAGTTTTGGTCACCACGATGTAAAAAAGATGTTGAGACTCTAGAAAGAATGTAGAGAAGAGCAACAAAGATAGTTAGGGGACTGGAGGCTAAAACAAGAACGGTTGCTGGAATTGGGTATTTTTAGTTTAATGAAAAGAAGGCTTAGGGGTGACATGATAGCAGTGTTCCAATATCTCAGGGGCTGCCACAAAGAAGAGGGGGTCAACCTGTTCTCCTAAGCAACTGAAGGCAGGACAAGAAGCAACGGATGGAAACTAATCAAGGAGAGAAACAACCTAGAACTAAGAAATTTCCTGACAGAACAATTAATCAGTGGAACAACTTGCATCCAGAAGTTGTGAATACTCCAACACTTAGTTTTTAAGAAGAGATTGGATAATCATTTGTCTGAAATGGTATAGCGTTTCCTGCCTGAGCAGGGGGTTGGACTAGACCTCCAAGGTTCCTTCCAACTCTGTTATTCATCTGACTCAAAGGATGCCAGTGAAACAAAGAAGCTGAAGATGGCAGACCTGACATTATCTTACTTTGATAAATGAAATTAGTACAAATAAGACTTTTTAAAGCAAATAGACAAAAATGCAAATAAAGCCACAGTAAAAGATTTATCTTCATGATTTATTTGGAAGAAGAATGACCTATATTTAGGTATAGAATCTCTAAAGAGAAATGAATTTGGAAATTATGCCAAAGAGGCCAGAATAAGAAAGGGGTATTTCCAATTAGGTAAAGGAGTGTCTGAGTTATGACTGGAAAAGTCCTCAGGAAAGACCTCGAACCCCCCAAATTGTGCCCCTGTCATTCCTGAGAAAAGGGAGGCACAAGAGGAACCACCTCTGCTTTCCCCAGAGTGCTGAGTGTCTCCAGGATTTTGTGTTGCAGCAAGTATTCCAGGCAGGGTCCCGTCTCCCCTTCCTGCTGTTGCTTCTCCTCGTAGACCAGGATGTCCAGCATCTGTTTTAAGCGCCAGGGAATGTCCGTCTGCTTCGCCGACTTGTTTTCATCTTGGGGAAAGACGGAACGTCAGCAGCAGCAGCAGCAGATTTGGCCGTTCTTAAAAATCACCGCTAACGGCTTTGCCCTCCGCCGCCAAATACTCGGCAGCAGAGCCCCTCGCCCCCCCCCCCGCCTTTCGGACCGCTAGGAAGTCGCAGGGCCGGAGCCAGAGCCTCCCACCTGGGGCCTCCAGGTAATGGTGGGTGACGCCCTTCCAGTGCTCCGTGAAGGCGGCCGGGAGATCGAGGCGCGGCTCCTCCTGCAGCGGGCGAGAAGGCCCCGTCAGGCGACCCCCGCCGCACCTCGCCNAGTCTTGTCCCCGTTGCCCGGCTGTCATGTCCTTGGCTGCGCTGCTCCGCGCGGGCCGCGCCCGGGGGCGACTCCCCGCCGGGGGGCTGCTGGTGAGGAGGGGGCCGCGGGGGGAGGCGGGGCCGCGCGGCTGGGCTCGGAGGCCCCTCGAGGGCCTGGACCGCGTCGAAGGAGCGGCCGGAAGCGCCTTTCCCCCCGCCCGCCCGCCCGCCCCTCGCTGCCCTTCGGGCACTGGGGCTATTCGCGTCCCGGCGGCCCCGGCGGCTTTGAACCGTTGGAAAGGAGGAAGACCACCGCGGGCGGGAAGAAGGGCCGACCGCCGCGCATCGTCCGGGGGAGGGGGGCTTTCTCGGGGGCGGCGGCGGCGGCGGCGGCCTTGTTTACTCCGAGGTATCCGGAGCAGCTGCGCAGAGAGCGGGGCAAGCAGCCTCGCTCGGAGGGGAGGCCGAGGCAGGCCCGTCCCTGCCCAGCCGCCCCATCCTCGAACGGTTTGGGGGTTTAAAGTGCGGTCCTGTGCAGAGCGCACTGTAGTAGTCCAGCCATGCTGTTCCCCTGCCTAAGGGCTCAGCCCCCCAGGTGGCTCCCAGGAGAACAGGCCAAGCATGTGGGGGTCTTGGGCGGTTTCAGGCCCCAGCAGGGGAGGTCGCAGCGCTTCCTCCCACGGCCCCGTCCTTAAGACGCTCCTGGGGGCCGCTTTACGAGGGTGAAAAGGTCAAGGGGACCCCACTCCATAGAGACCGACCCAGCCATCCCCCCCCCCATTCCTTCTAAGCTAATAATGTGACGAGTGAGAAACCAGACCACCCAGTTTGTCACTTCAACAGCACCACAGGGGTTGGTCTGGAAGCGGCAGGACTGAAGAGTAGCCCTGTCCAGTCTTGGTCCCCGTAGACCCAATGCAATGTCTCCCTCCCTCAAAGTCCAGCTCCCCCGCCAATTCTGCCACAATGGCCCTCTGTTACCTCCTCAGCCTCCACGTCCCTGGTAGCCAGCAGCTCTTATGCCGGATAGTAAGGTTTGTGCCCTGTAACATAATTGCTTGCCCTTGACAGGCACAATAAAGGCCTTTTTGTATCTGAAGTGAAGATTCAAGCACATGCTTAGATCCTAAAAACTGACAAAGATGTCACTCTCTCAACCCAGCTCTCCTCACAGTGTTGTGGGGGAAATGGCAGGAGGACAGAGTATTAGGAATGTACCGCCACCTTGAGTTACTTAGAAATTAATAAAGGCAGGATAAAAATCTAATAAATACATTTGGTGTGTCATTTTAGAGTATTAGTGAGAATTATGCTGTCAGCTACTGATCTTTATTCCTCCCAGTGTGATGGCAGTTTAAATTGATCAGGCCATTTATTTTAAATGCTTATAATGTGCCTCTTTTGAAACTATTTTGTGATGGTGAAGGTTCATTCTCCAAGCTGATGGGTTGTTTTCCCAGCGTTTCGTTACCAGGCTAGGTAACATCTTCAGCGGACTTTCCGCAACATTTGGAAAACAACCCACAAGCTCAGAGAATGAATCTTCACCCTTATCCTATACCCGAGCTACAGATATTCACCACTATTGCAGACTATTTTGTATTTGAAGACAGAAGTCTGGTGCCTATCTTTTATCATTCAGGGTGTCCAATCACTCTCACCTTTTATGGATTGTTATGTTCCTTCTGTTTATGTTTTTGATTAAACTATTATATTTAAACCTCTGCTTGATAGATAATTTCCCCCTCTCCAAAATGTCTGTGTGGAATATTGTAAATAATTCTATAGAACATAGATGTGTGTTTGACAGATATTCTCTCACCAGGGAAAGCTTCATGTCAGTTCCCACAGGAACCTTCAGTATGGCTGGACAGCGTATATATTGGGAGATAAAGCTAGTGCAAAGTTCACTGAATACAGCAAAGTCTTCACAGTGGATGGTAATCTGCATGCTGGCACAGCAAAACTTGCCCAACAAGTGGCAGAAATATTGGGTATGTAATGGGCCGTTGCATATATTGCTAAATTGGGCAATGTGGTCACTGAATATCAAGAATGTGGCGCTAGTATAAGAGATACAGATAAGAATGCTGCCAACAAAATGACACCTTCTTTAATTTCTTGTCTATTGTGTTAGCTTCGGGTCAGCTGCAAATGTCACTTTGAGGCAAGTTGTAGTTGTTATCCTTTGGTGACTAAGAGAGAGAAATTGCCTAAGGCTCCCAAGTAGCTCATGCAAGCCTCTTATATTTAGAATTGAGAAGAAAGAAAATTGTACTTGTGTGTGTGTGTGTATATGTATACATGTGTGTATATGTATACACACACATATACATACACACGGCTATTGTTTTCATAATGGAATAATAATTGCTTGTGCACATTGTCATTGAGTTGAGTGTGTGTGTGTGTGTGTGTATGTGAATGCAAGGACATAAATTCTACTTGTGTTTAGCTGATGCACAAATGTGTCACGATGAGTACAGGTAGAGCTCAACTTACGACCACAGTTGAGCCAAAAATGTCTTTTGTTAAGTGATTGTTAAGTGAATTTTGCTCAATTTTATGACCTGCCTTAACAAGTTGTCAAGTGAATCACTGCTGTTGTTGAATTAATAACACAGTTGTTAAGTGAATGTGACTTCCCCATTGACTTTGCTGGTCAAAAGTTTGCAAAAGGTGATCACGTGACCTGAGGACTCTGCGACCGTCATAAATATGAACCGGTTGCCCAGCACCTGAATTTTGATCACGTGACCCTGGGGGTGGTGCAACGGGCATAAGTGTGAAAATCAGCCATAAGTCACTTTTTTCAGTGATGTTGTAAGTTTGAACGATCACTAAATGAACTGTTATAAGTCGAGGACTATCCGTACTCTTTTCAGAAGAGGTTTTCCCTCCTCTCTTCAAAGAAGATAATTTCACCAGAATCTGGGAAGAATTTAATTTTCTGCATCAGAAAATATTCGGCCTTTTTAATGTTCTTTGCAGGTTTGCGATATTTCCCAGAAGCCAATATTCATTTGTTAGACAGTCTCACGGGAGATGGAAAAAAACTGGATTTAAAATATAACGGCAGTTGCTGTCTGGAGACATTTTACAATGAGCCTAAGCATCCAAATGGAAACTCCTACCGGCTTCAAGCTTGGATGTACTGTTCCCGCTTTCTACAGTATGCAGATGCTCTCAGCCATCTCTTGAGTACAGGTGATTAGCAACATTTTATTAACGTAAACAAGTGAAACAACAATTGGGATTGCTGCTGTGTACCAGCCTTCCTGCTGTGTAGCAATGTCACTGCCTGAGTGCCTCAATGGGTGGCCAGGTTGGTGATGGAGTTCTCCAAGCTCATGGTCCCAGGGGACTTCAACCTGCCTTCTCCGGGAAGGGGGTCAGAGGTTGCTCTGGAGTTCATGGCCACCATGACCATCACGAGACTGTCCCAGATCACCCAGATGCTGATCATCTGGTGATCATGGGTTTAGGGGAGATAGTATTTCTCCCCTATCATGGTCAGATCACTCCTTAGCAAGCTTGCGGTTCTCTGGAATTAAACCCCTGCTGTAGGGAGGCTAGACTGGTTAGGTTGGTCCACCTCAGGACTTGGAGGGTTTCAGAGGGAGCTTGCAGTTGGTCTGGGCATGGTCCTACCTGTGGACATGCTGCACGATCTGACGAAACTCTGGTGGCTACTTATGACTTTGAACTGGATTGCCCCTGAGCAGCCTCTCTGCAGCCGTGGATCCTGGAAGGCCTCCCGGTTTACAGAAGAGCAGAGGGAGATGAAGCAAGTGAACCGATGCCTAGAGCTCTGCTGGCAGACAACAAGGAGTGGACCAGTGCAGGCTAAAGCTGCTTTTAGAACCTGCCTCTTGATACTAAGAGAGGCAAAATATAATGCATCTCTGCACTCTTTCTTCATCCATAGATTACCATCTTACGCCTTCATTCGGGTAACCCAGACCATCTTAGGAAGAAGTAGTAGTTCTGGAGTTCAGCTGCATGGTTGTTGTGAGGAGTATGCTGGGCACCTGACAGATGAAATCACTTGGATTTGCTCTGCATTGGACTCCAGCCTTGAAGCAGGTTCAGTGGAGGCTGCCAGAGCTTGCATAGTTGTTTGTGGAGAGTTTAATGCTTTGGGGGCCACCTCACCTCAGCTTGGCCCCCTCTGTGGTAGCTCCATGGTTCTCCTGGCTGGTTCAGGCTGCCTGGGAAGGGACTTGCGATTTGGTTTGGGCGATGGTTTATTCCTCTTTCCTCTTAAGGAGGCAGTGGTAGGCCTTTTGCTCAAGGGGTCATCCCTCAGCCAAAGTTGCCTGGACAATTTTCATCCTTCCCCTTTTAGGGCAGGTGTAGAGAAATGGCCACACTGCAGCTTCAGTGGACTCTGGATGAAACTGCTTATTCGGAGATTAGGTTAATCCAACCTGCTGGCCTTTCTCAGAGCCCCAAAGATCTAATTCTGAGCCTAGGTCTCGGGCTCCGAGCATGTTGGGTCCTGTCTCCTGGTTATACTAATGATGAATGATTATTGTGTTTCATTTGTTGTTGTTTTATTATTATATTGTTCACCAGTCAGAGTTACTTGTTGAGATGGACAGCCATATAAATTGATTAAATAAGTAAAAAACCTTAGGAAACCTGCTTTTCTAGAAGCGGATTTTCCTAAAAAGAAACTGGGAAATGAAAGAAATGCACAGAGGGGTAAATGAGCCACCTCAGCAAAGTAGGGAGTGCAAAATGTTTAAAACACGAAACTGGTCCAGACTGAAATGCCCTCTAGTAAGTTTTATGGCTGTGATGCTCCCTTCGTTTCAGGACAAGGAGTCGTGCTGGAACGCTCTCCCTACAGTGACTTTGTTTTCCTGGAGGCCATGTCAAAACAAAACTACATTCACCCAAGGTGTAAGTAATGCTCTCTTTCATCGAGAAGTGAAGATTGCTGGTGGTCTTCTTAACCTTCTATTCCCCCAAATTTTTACAATTCTACATTCAAATTCTCCATCCCATTCTCAGAGCTATATTTCTATTCCCACTGAAATTTCCACTGGGGTTTATTTTATGGTCAGTGACAAAGTTGTGTAGTAGCTTTTTGTCACGGACGTTAGGTTGGGGTGATGCGATTGGATCCTCAGTGCAAGAAAAGATTGTGAGTTTTCATTCTTGGTATAACTTTAGTGCAAAGCTGACCTAAACCTGATGAATATGTAGAAATAACACAAAATATTTAAAACAGGATTCTTTAGTTAGAAAAACCATCATTTCTATTTCATAAGTGTTGCCTTACTTATGAAACATATTGCTGCTGCAATCATAATGACTCTTGAAAGCTCACATTGAATCAGTACAAATAACAAAGCTCCCTGCAGAACAAACAACAAAGATATTTTTCTCAAGAAAACAGAAGAGATTTCTTCAGGGATGGGATGGGATATTTAGTTTCTTTCTCAAGGTCTTCAGCCTCTGATTTTCATTATTATTATTTTATTATTTATTAAATTTATATCTTTTATTTCTTCCATCTTCTGATCAATCTCTACTGACTTGTCTTCTATTTTCTGAATTCTTTGTTCATTCTTTGTAACCAACTGTCAGAGGCTTTCTAGTTGAGAATTTATGTTATTAATTTCTTGATTCATTTTATCAAAGTTGTCTTTTGTTTCATTATTTTTCCTTGTATCTTCTTTGTGAGAGGAGATTGCCTCTTGGATTGCTTGTAATGCCACTTGCATTTCCTTCTGAAAATTGTTAGATTTTTCTTATTGAAGCATTGATTTGATTGATCTCTGATACACAGGGCTTGCAAAGGTGGAGAATGGGGCTGAGGGAGTTTTCTTGCCAGTTTTAGCTAAATTCGGAATACTCATTTTTGTTTCCACCCCCCAAATCTTTTATCAGCTCTAATACTTTTCTCAAATGCCCACCTTAAACAAAACCATTAATCTTATATTCAGTACCATAATATAGCATTTAAATTTGTCTTAAATAACTCTTATGATGACAGAGACTACAGACAAGAACTGTAGTCTCTGTCATCCAGTACACTCCCTGAAAGAAAAGGGAGCACAAAGAAAAAAGATTTGTAATCTACTTCTATTTGTGAGGCTCACCTCCAGAGCAGTTGTCCAAAATCCAAGGTTATTGCTCAGTCAGAATTTATAATCCGCAAGGTCCTACTATTCAAAGTTAATAGTCCATAGGACCTTCTCCAAGGGAAATCACCAACAGTTGAGCTTCCACTGTCCTTAAATAGTTCTGAGATTAAAAATCTATAATCCAATAGGCTCCCCAGGCAACAAGAAGAAAAAGGAAAAAAAACAAAAGGGAAAAAAATGGGGAGAGGGAAAAAAAGTTTATAATCTTCTGACACCAACTCTAACCAATTGTCCCAAAATCCAGAGTTGCCATTCTACCAAGGTTATAATCCCAAATGTCTTATTGTTGATAGTTCCTTACCATTCACTCTGTCTCTGAACGGTTTGTAAAATTACAGGTCAAGCAGTATTTGTAATCCAAAGAAGCCAGATGGCTTCAAAATAGTTTGTAGTTTTAGTTGTAATCCATCCTGCAGAAAAGACAGCCCAAGAATTTTTTCTCTTTTCCCAGCTGCAATCTACAAGGCTACTGAGTTCAGAGATATCAAAGGATTTAGTCTGTTATCTGTGTCTGGGCTTCAGGCCAAGTTCCCTCACTACAGACAAAATATAAACAGAACTTAGTGTAGTTCTTTTTTTTTTCGCCACTAGATGTCATCAGGTGTTCGTTGTGTAACTTTCCAGCCAGGATTTTTTTTCTTAAAGCTTTACTCCGATACTGTCCAAGGAAGGTAAAAAAATTTTAAAAGTATTATAACTCCCCAAACTTTTTTTTCTCTGCTGTGTTCAAGTTAATTTTATAGTATTCTCTATTTTCCCCCAAGAAAGCTTAAACCGCCGCTTTTATTTTGGGAGAAGGGGTAAAAAAAGGAAACCTCCCCCCTCCCTTTAGTTCTGGGAGTTTCCTTTTTTCCAAGAACAAGTTTTTAAATCGTAGAGGAAGGAAAATAATCTCATCCAGATTCAAACATGTTGCTCATGCTTGATAGATGCCGCTTTTTTCTCTGGAAGTCAGCAGCTTCTGACTGGCTGCATAGGTGTGGCCAGTCTTTCTCCTGTTCTTCTGAGAGCTTCCTTGGATCAAGCGGGTCGGCCGCCATCTCCACGCCACCTAGAAGGGTCCCCTCTTGCTTTGTTGCCTCTCTGGGGTGACTTCAGGCCCTTTTCGGGGCCCCAGCAGGAAGAAATCGGGCATGGGAGGCAGAGCCCTGCTTCCTTGCGTCCATCTTACCACGATGCTTTTTTGACAAAGTGACTAAATTAGTAGATAAGGATAATGCTGTGGACATAGTTTACTTAGACCTCACTAGGCATTTGACAAAGTAGACAGCCTATTTGTTGGTAAGATAGAACAATGTGGGATAGACAGCATCACCACCAGATGGACTGCAGTTGGCTGACCAACTGCACTCAACATGTAGTCCTCAATGGTATTACCTCTACATGGAAGGAAGCATGAGAGAAACATGGGGGCCAGACAAGAAGTAACGGGTGGAAGATTATTAAAGAGAGATCCAGCCTAGAAGTAAGGAGAAATTTCCTGACCATGAGAACAATTAATCAGTAGAACTGATTGCCTCCAGAAGTTGTGGGTGCTCCATCCCTGAAGGTTTTTAAGAAGAGATTTGGCAACTATTTATCTGGAGTGGCAGCCTGCGGGCCGAACGTGTCACCCTGGCACCACAAAGGCAAAAACCGTCATGATACGTCACAATACATCACGTGACGCGATCGAGTTTGACACCCATGGTATAGGATCTCCTGCTTGAGTAGGGGGTTGGACTTAGAAGACCTTGAAGGTCCCTTCCAACCCTCTTATTCTAAGTAAGGAAGCCCAATGATTCTGCTTGCCTTCCTTGAAACACTAGTTGCATGGTTAGGTGAATAAATCATTTGCATACGTGTGCTGCTTTTTTTGTAGGTGTGAAACACTACTATAGGATGAAGCATCTTAGTATTTGTGAGATTTTGCCTCCTCACCTGGTCCTTTATATTGATGTTCCTGTCTCAGAAGTTAAGAAAAGGATTGACAAGATAGGCGAGGTAAAGTTGCATTTGTGTCTCAGTTTGTGACCAGGACAATTTGTGCTGTTGGGGGTTTTGGCTGTTTCTCTGTTGCTTAAAGCTGAAGGGACAAATTAACTTTAAATATAGGCTAAGTCTTCCAATATCTATTGCTCCTTGTTTTTAATCCAGCAGCCCTGAGGTGGATTGACTCTTAGTTTCTCTGAGGAAGAAGCTCCCTGCATGTAGTAAATAGATCCCTTTCAGATCCAGCTGATCTCACCTGAAGGGAGTGGTCAGCTGGTGATGAACCTCCTAGAATCCACCAGGATTGAGGTGGTGGGTAGATGGAGGGAAGGAAAGAAGTTTGCTCAAAGATGCTTGGTTTTTCCATAAATATTTTAAATTCAAGGGCTAAAGCGTAAAGTCATACAAACATGATCTGATCAAGTCAGGTAACAGAATTATTCTCATGAATCGCATTTTGTTTTTAGCCCTATGAAAAAAACGTATCAACAGCATATCTTCAAAGCATTGAAGATGCCTATAAGAAATCTTTCCTGCCACAGATGAGGTAAGTGGAATGTGGGACGTGCCTCTTTTAAATGGTCAGAATTCTGTGGAATACTCTCTGAGCTTTTTAATCAGATTATGCTTTTTAAACTTTTTAATAATGACTGGTTTTTTACTTGTATTGCTTTATATTCGTTGTGTACCACTCAGTTACTTCTAGCGAAGTGTGTGTGTATTGGGGGGGGGGGTTATAGCATTCTGACAAAAGACTACCAAGTGATTCCGGCAAGATTTGTTTTAGATAAATTCATGCTGAGGTCTGATTATTACATTTGGTCTTCAAGTTGGTTGTAGACTGATCTCTCTGTTATTTGCGCTCCAGTCTCCCCGGGGCCAAACGCTGGTGATCTGCCCTTTCTTGGATCCTTCTCTCTCTTCATTGACCCTTTAGGATTTCTTTATTTGTGCCAGAGCACCTTCAAATTATAGACATATAACATTCAACACTGAACAGGTAAAATAGGTAAAATAAGTAAAATAACGTAGGTATAAAATAGATCACAGAGCACATATAAAAAGTATATAAAATAAATAGGATTAAAAGTAGATGACATCCGCCCAGTATCAGGCCACATCAGCAACACTTTCTCTTGCCTGCATGAGGTCTTCCTCCGTGCATTTGAAGGCCATTGTGTGCACTACTGTAGTACGTGTGAGACGGATTGTTCTTCTGCACATTCACACAGAGTATCTTCTGTAGAGAAGCCCCATTTTCTTAGACTGTCCTTTGAGCTTCTGTTTAGCAGTTTCCATACAGGCCAAGGTTGTTCTTGACCAGGCGGAAGGCGGTCCTGATAGCTTCTGACTCGCCTTCCGTAATTCCAGGGCGTTTTGTGGCAGCTCCTTGTTAGGAGGAGTGGAAGTTTTGAAGAAGCTCTTCCTTGATTTCAGTCTTAACCTTGCAGGTTGTTGGCGTATAATAGGTGTGTTTCTGCAGAGGTCACTTTAACCCACGTTTTCTGGATCTCTTACTCCAGTTTTAGATTTAGTGTTCTTGTATTTTCTAAATCAAATGGCTTATTGCTACTCTTTTCTTTCTAGTGAGACCTCGGAGATCTTGCAATATACAGCCAGTGAACTTGACAGCATGGAGAGAGTAAGTGGTGGGGGCCAACACTCCTCCCTTGTGTAGAAGGCTTTCTAGTAATATATTAGACATCAATTGCTGGCTTTAGGTCACAAAGAAATCAGACTAAAACAGGCCGAAAGAAGTACAGTTATGCTAAGCGAAAGGGGGGATTTTTTTAAAAAACAAAGTTGAAGGAACTAGCTTTTAAACAAATAAAAGACGGAATGTGTTACGAAGGTAAAAAGTTGTGCAACCATTTAACATTAATGTGAGAAGCAACAGTAGAATAATTTTTTTGTTTCTTTGAAATCAGATTAAATTTGCAAAAGACAGAAGCAGACTTTTTCCACTTTTTATGTTGAGAAAGTTGGACAGGTGGGAGCTTTGTACCATGAAGGAATTGGGGTCAACTCTTCCCTCACCAATTAAAAGATTTCAGTTTGTAGGGTTATAGGAATTGATTCCCATCTTTTAATTTACAGATTATTGAAGACATTGAAATGCTGAAATTTTATAAAGGACCTTGGCTTGAACAAGATGATCTTACCTTGCATTACTTGAGGTGTTGGTAAGTCCAGCAGTCACGGTTGAGAGACAGGCCGATTTTTGGAATGTAAGACAGGAAGCAGCCCGTAAGAAAGTGGCCTTCTCCCCAAGAGGCGTTTGTGGTGTTTAGTCTGACTGGTGTCATGCAGAGCTGTGACTCCAGAGGGATTTTGTACCAAAGCCGCCTCCAGAGAGCAGGCTGAGGTATTTCTCTTGTGAAGCTGAGGTAGGAGGCAAATCCTAGAAGAGGCTCCAGGATTTCCATGAGCATCTCACTCTGGGCTTCGAGAACTATTTACACATTTC
This sequence comes from Protobothrops mucrosquamatus, assembly GCF_001527695.2. Lineage (NCBI taxonomy): Eukaryota > Metazoa > Chordata > Lepidosauria > Squamata > Viperidae > Protobothrops > Protobothrops mucrosquamatus. The sequence continues at coordinate 621,080 of NW_015386415.1, forward strand.
ATTTTACATACAGTATCTACACCTCTCTAACCATAGCACAAAATGTGGAAATTATGGCTTGTCAGAAAAATTAAAACAATTTCCAGGGTTGACAGTACATATGTGGATCAGTTTATAAATGCTGTAACTGATGCTTGTTTTCCATTCCTTGACACATACAAACCCCAATCATTTACCCTTCTCCCCGCTCCCCGCCACGTAGAGAAACTACAGTGTGGCAGGTTTGGTGAAAGCTTTTCCGTTGCTCCCCAGTAAGAAAAAATGTGTCGGGATTTACTGTAAAGCTTGAAGAGGCGCAATCGGAATAGAGAAAGCTTGCCTGCCCCCCTTTGTGGAAAGTGTTGGGGTGATTAGGTGTCCCTGCAGTGCTTGTCTCCTTTGGGGCTCTTGATGGGGGGGGGCAGATCCACTCTGCCATTTCTTTCCCAGCAGGGAAGTGAGAAACTTCCTTTCCCGTGTAAATCGTACAGCTCCGATGGAGACGCCAGGAGGCCTCCGTGCAGGATCCTCCCATGCTTTCTGTGAAGAACCTCCATGCTGGCCCACAGCAGCAACAGTTTCTCTTACGCCTTTTCAAGTTACATCCAGCAAAGCCAGCCATCATTTGTCCCCAGCACCTAGTCCTCAGGAATTAGTCTGCTTGTACCCGGTGCAGGCTTCATTTTGTCATCAGAGACAATTTAACTCGTGTTATTATTTCTTTCTACCCTTGTGCAAGTTATACATCTGCAAAATCTTCCAGGCTGAGAGTGAGTGACTGCCCAGGTAGGTTGTGGCTTCCTTTCTGTGGGATGGTGGAGAAGTCATGGAGATGTGCTCCATCCCTTTAGCTAGAGGAAGGGATTGCTTTCTATATCCACCAACCCAAAGTCTGACCTCAGATACTTTGCCCAGCCATAATAAGAGTGAGGAAGTCCACAATTCATACTTGGCTAGCTTCATAGTATGTCTGTTTCTCCTAGTTGCTTCTTGATTTCTTTGGATCAATCACCGTAACGAGCTTTCTTTTCCTTTCAGTGTTAATGACAAATCCAAAATACTGAGTCCTCTGGTGGTTCCCGACTACATTCCTGAAGTCACAGTAGGAGGCCTCGATGCTGATGCAATCTACCACAGCTACAGGGAGGTAAGAGGACATTCTCTGGAGAAAATCCGTGTGGCCATTAAGTGTGAAGACTGAACCAAGGCTGGTCCTCGGTCAAGAAGACCTTCGGCTGCCTGTGGAGAGATTGGCCATCGGCCGCTTTGGCCGACCACAGCTCGTTTTTCTTGGGTGAGCCTGCTGCCAGTCAAGTACTCCCGTTTGAAGGTCACTGATTTGTTTTGTTACTGGATCTTAGACTGGTAGAGGTAGAGAGGAAATACATTTTATTAATAAATTATTTTGATTATTTTATTTAATAATTATTTGAAATTTCAAATCAACTGATGCTGGACCACTTCTTCTCACAAAGCCTTGGAAACAGCCACTTGGAAGAAAGCAGAGACTTCCCTGCCAAGTGTCAGTTCCCAGGACTTCCTGAGGAGAAAGATCATTGGATCAAGGATACGGGACGGACCTGCTCAGAGAAGCAGAAGCAGAAGCAAATGTTTACTTAATGCTGAGGGATCTTCCCTGCTTTCCTTTCATTGCAGCTTCCTGGACGCATGTTTGCACAGGGTTACAATGCTGATGTGGGAGACAAATGGATCTGGCTAAAATAGCCCATTTCCTTGGAAGAATGAAGTTGGCCACAGAAGGACGGTGAAGTGCCTGTTAAGCCGCCAGCTGTAAATAGGTGACATCTTTAGTGAAGGTGGCAGGTCTTCAGCTGGAAGAACCAGCCAACAAAAAGGAAGTTGTCTTCACGTTTAATCAATATTCTTCTGAGCAGAACCCCACTAAGGCAAAGAAGGGACACTGTGGCAAGCTTGGTGAATAAAATGGCATCTAGTCCAACCTGGAGCTTCCTATATTCCTGGCTGAAAACGTGAAGTCCCTCAATGTAGATTTTGTCCGTATCTTTTGTCTTAGCCCCCGTGCTTTATTCCCATCAGAAGGCCCTGCAGACCCAGCTTTTCTTTCCCAAAGGCCAGCTTGTCCAAGGCCACACATTCCTCTCCGGGAAACAGCAGAAGGCTCGGCTCTGCTCGGCTGGCAGAGGCCACTTCTGCTCAACACGGGGCACCAGAGCAGAGGTCCTGCCTTTGGGACAGGACTCCACAGCCATTTGCAGTAAATAAAGTCTCAGAAACAGCCCGATTAGCTTGAATGTTTTAGAACAGAGTTCCCCAACCTTTTCGGCTTTGAGGACTGCTGGAGGGGGAGAGGGAATGGTTCCACACAAGTGGCGGGCAAGCATGCGCACGTGCTCGCCTGCCTTTTGCACAAGTGGGGAGGTGCACGCTCGCCCGCCACTTCCGCAACCTGGTTCTGAATAGCTCAAGGCCTGGAGGTGGGCCACGGCCCGGGGACTGGGAGCCCCCGCTTTAGAATTCTACCCCCCAAGGGAATTGAGCCACCTACCAACCCCAGTTCCAAGGAAACAAACACCAGCCCAAAACAAAGCTTTTTGAATAAAGCTGCTTCACATTTAATTAAAAAGGGGGAAATTGTCACAGATTTTGACATCAGCAAAAGTAGGTTGGTGGGACTGAACTACAGTAAGAGGCCCACATTTAACAACCATCACATAAGTAGCGCTCTACGTTTGCACAGAGTGGAATGACAGGGAAGGGAATGGCAGGGTGGGCCGAAACTGTAGGAAAGTGGGTGGGCTGAGTTTCAGGCTCTCGCGGCAGAGCCTCTGAAGGCAGTGCCCACCAGTCTGTGGCACAGCTTTGTTCTCGGGCAGCTGTACTTCAGGTGGGGCACTCGTCCCACGTCAGGATTTGCCACTTTGGGGCGTTGGAATGCAAGAGAAGCTGCCGCTTTCTTCACGGCTCGTCCTAAAGTGCCAGGTTCCTCAGCAGCCGATCGGGCCACGGCCTCCCTTCTGCTGAGCATGACGTCCTTGGGAGATTGTTTGCCATGATGGTTGGAGAGCCCCACCCCACCCCCACCCCCCCATTGGATCTGCGTAGCTCAGAGTTCCTATTTGCAAATGAACTTTGGGCAGGACTCTTTCATCGCTTGATTCTTCTTTGGGGCTTTCCTTTTCATGGTTGAACGGAGATTCCACACCCAGCTCCAGGCCTGCAGTGAGGATCTCAGCCTTGTGCCCGTCAGCGTAACTGGAATGAGGAGGTGCCTCCTGATCCCCATCACTGCCCCCCCTCCAGCCAGCAGCTGTCAGGGTGACGCTCTTCCTGGGCCCTCCTGCCACCCAGCTCTCGTGGCCCAGCAGCAGCCATTATGCCTGTGTCCGCCTCTACACAATCGGATGCTCGCTTGGTGGGCGATGGAGGGAACAGGGTCTCTGCACACTCTTGCCTCTGCTGTGTGGGAGGGTTCATGCGCAGACCCGTCCTCTGAAGGACTTAAACTGTCCCAGAAAGAGTGAAGTTGCAGGGCAATCTTAAGAGGTGTGTTTCTGGGGAAGGGGGATGCAGAATGAGTGCTGTGGGGCCTCACGCACCTCCCCGTTTGTGGGGGAGCAATCCTCCACCCCCCAGGGGCAGGGCAGTGGGAAGCCAGCTGCAGCCAGGACAAAGACCTGCACAGGCAGCTGCACCGCTGCCCAGAGCCCCACCTGGAAGCCCAGCCCGAGTCTGCGCGCTAAGAAGGCCCGTGAGGAGAGGAGGGCAAGCTGGGGCAATCGAAGGTCCCAACTGCCTGGGGAGGAGAATGAAGGCAGCTGGGAGGGAGACTGGCCCTTTCGAGGTGCCTCTGTTTAGGGGTGCCTGCTCCACAAAGCTTGCCATTTGGCCACGGGGACAGCCAAGGCAGTGAGGACGTCCCTCCTGCTGGATGGCGGTTGAGGAGGTGCCTCTCAGGTGCCAGGGAAGCAGAGGTGCCCCCCTTTCCCACCCAACTATTCCAGGTTCTGGCTCATGCTCGGAGGGGGGGCTACACACTCCTAGGCGGCTCCTTTTCCCCTGCCCGACGGGCCCGCCGGCCGACTTCCTCGTGGCTGGGAGGGGGGGAGGAGTGTTCCTTGGCGCCTGCTCAAGAGGTGCCCTAAAGCCTCTGCGATGCACGACACACGCGGAGCTCACGCTGGGCAGGGAGGCTGCGAGGGACTCAGAAGAGACAGGCTTTCTTCTTCAGCTCGTTCCGCTTCCACAGGGCCAGTCGGGAGAACTCCTCTGGGGGCATCTCAAAGACCCGCTGGAAGTCCTCGGGTGACAGGTGCCGCTGGGGGGGGGGAAGAGGATGCTGCTTGGAAGGGCTCCGCTTGGCCCAGCCCACGGCTACTAAGCCAGGTCTGTCCCTGCCTGCCTGGGCCAGAGGGGAGGCACCATACCTCAAGTCGTGTTCGGTCCACTCCTGGGGGCAGTTTGACTCGCCCTCGGTTGGTCACCATCAGCATCTCATACGGGTAAATCTTTGGCGAGGGAGAAACAAACAGCCAGCTGGTCATCGGGCCTGGCCTGCGGAGGAAGGCCTTGCTTTGCGGCCACCCTGTGCCCCCCAGGTGGGCTCTCACCTTCTGCTCCAGCATGCTGGGGAGGGAGCTGCCTCTGTCCATGCGGCTTCTCTGGCCATTCTGCAGGGGAAGAGGCACACGTGGCCCTCAGCTGGAGGCAGGGCTTCCCATCCATCCCAAGGGATCAGGGTGGGCGGCCCCTGCCCCCTCCTCAGGCCTGCCCCTCCCGAGTCTGGGGGTGCTGGGTGTGGGGCAGGCATCAGTGCGTGCGGCCTCTGTGCTGCTCTCTTCCCCCATCAGGGTGCCTGCTCACCTGCAGACCTGCAAGACAGAAGGGAGAATGTGGCCGGGCCGTGACTGGAGAGGAGCAGAAAGACTCGAGGGGCCCAAAGGGGGGGGGTCTGCCTCTGCTCCAAGCCTGCAGTGGACAGGAGTTTCTCTTACCTGGACTGCCTTTCTCACTGCTGCCAGTTCCAAACTCCGTCGACTGCAGCTAGGGAAAGAGAGTAGCAGAGCAGCGTCATCCACGGGGCAAGGCTTGAGCAGCTGCGAAAATGCTGCTGTCCAGGCAGGGCTGGAGCCTGAAGCAGGCAACCCAGGCGCCCGGTTGAGGCAGGCAGGGCAGGACAGGCACCCCACGGGCTTGCTCAGTGCAAACCTAGCTGGAGGAATTGGGGCAGGCTGGCTGGCTGAAGAGAGGGCGGGCAGGGCAATTTGAAAGGGGGGGGGGGAGCCACTACCCAGAACATGCTCTGTTCCTTCCACCCTCCCCCATCTATCCTCCCCTCCCCTCCCCCCCTTCAATTTCATTTCATTTCCGTCTTCGGACAACCAAGAGCAAGAACCTATTTGAAAGGGGAAATCCAGAAACATCCATGCAAGGAAGTCTTCCACAGCCTGCCTGCCCCTTTTCCTTGCTTCCTTCCGAGCGCCCCAGGCCCCCCCTCGCTCCAGAGGGCCCCCCTTACCCTGGCAAGCGTGTGTCTCCCAGAGGCAGGAAGCGGGGATGGCTTTGAGCTCCCTCCGTGCAACGCTGGAAGAGAAGAAGCTGCTCAATGGGGGGCAATGAATGCTCAGAGGACGGACTGGTTGGGGGGGGTGGAGCAGGAGCACCTTTTGCTGTGACAGGCCAGGAGATCTGGCAATGGGGGGAGGGGGAGCCCATTAGCTGGGGACACGGAGGGCTTCAAAACACCAGAACCCACCACTTTATTTATTCCTGCTCTTCAGGAGCAGCACAAGGACAGGAAAGGCCCAAACACTTCTGTGGTTGATTTCTAAACTGTGAACTTGGGATTAAAGGTTTTAAACTGCCCAGTCTTCCCAGCCTCTTTGGGGAACTGAATGAATCACAGTTCTAGCGTAGACTTTTTCCATCACCCTGTCCTGAGGGCAAGGCCGCTTCCTTCTCTCATGGCAAAGGGCAGATATGCAGCACTCAGGGCGGAAATGCCAATTCATGGCAGCACCAACCGCAGCTGCTTTCTACAACGGGAGTGCCCTTAATGGCGATCCACGCCAAAGGGCAGCCTCGCCCTCCAGAACAACGGCCCCTTGACCATCTCCAGTCCAATGAAGAGACAACCTTCACACTCAGGCTGTCATTGCAAGAGAGTGTCATGCAGCTGCACAAAAAGGGGAAGGCCGTGCTAGACCCTGTGAACGGAAGGAAGGACCACCCCAAGATCAGGAGTCCCCTGCACTGCGCCGGTCGTCCTGCACCAACACTGTAGCATCAGCTCCGGACACGGCGTTTGAGGGAGTTTCAGAAACATTTCTAGAGGAGAGCAGCCAGGTGGAGGGCAGATGACGATGACACTCAAGTATCCCAAAGGCCACCATATGGGGTGGGGCTATTCTGTAGTAGCCCAAAGACAGGGCAAGAAACATTGGGTTTTAATCACAAGAAAGCGGATTTGGTGCAGATTCCTGCTCTATCAGGGGGTGGATTAGATAATCTCTTGGAAGTCCCTTCCAAGGCTTATATTACACTCTAGGATTCTATGCAAGCAGCCCCCCCCTCCCCATGCTCAGCACTGAACGGGGGGGGGGCATCACTCACAGGCATGGAAGGGAGTTCGATCTGGAAGTGACCGGGTCTTCCTCCGGACTGGGAGAGATTTCTCCATCTCCTCCTTCAGGATGAGTTTGCCCAGATTGGAGGCCACCTACGGTGGGGATAGGGAAGAGTGCCGAAAGGAACCCCCAACTGACCCGCCCCCTCCCCACGGAGCCTCCCCCTACCTTGCTCAGCTCCTGTTCCTGCAGCTCATGGAGACTTTTCATCTCTTCTGAGTCCTCATCCACATCCTCACCTCTCTTGGACGCCTTTTGCCTCCGCCACTCAGTCTCTGGGAGGGTGCAACCAGGATTTACTAACTGCAGTTTTGTGTTTGTGTGTGTGTGTGTGTGTGTGTGTGTGTGTGTGTGTGTGTGCAGAAGGCCTGGAAACCAAAGGTTTTTGTCTTGCAATACTTGAATGAGCAGATCCTTTAAGAGAGATCGTAAAGTTCTCCACACTTCAAAGGGAACTTGGTCTGGAACTGGGACCTTTGTGCTTCATTAATCAACCCTGGAGGGCTTCAGAGCCCCTTCAGAATTTGGGCAGTCCATCAGACTCAGCTTTGAGGAAGATACAGAGTCTCCTACTTGAGCAGGGGGGTTGGACTAGAAAACCTCCACGGTCCCTTCCAATGCTGTTATTCTGTTCAGTTAAGGAGAGGCAGAGAGTCCCTGGGCACAGCTGGGGGCTCCTGAGAGAACTTGGGCTCACACCAGGCGGCCTCCTCCTCCCCTCTGCCTCTCAGATCGCCCTGCTTTTTCTTGCCTCAGCCTAATAAAACCAACTATGGCTTTTCCATTTTTTCTGTGGATCAACACCGATAATTGTCCTTCTTTTATAAAATGAAAGGACCCCGAGGGAAGACAGAGGAGGAGAACATTCCCTGGAGCCTGAGCTGTTTGGTTGCTGCCCAGAGCAGCCGATCTACAGCGAGGGCTGCCTGGGGAAGAGTACCTACCCACGACTGCCAGGGAGGGCGGGCAGGGCCAGTAGTCAGTCTCGATCTTGGCTGGCTGGCTGGGATCCGGTGGCTGAGCAGCAGGGAATTTGGAGGATTCAATAATCAGGCCCTCAATCAGCCGTTTGCTCTCGGGAGTCGGTGCCAGCCCAGCCTCTGGAAGAAGTCAAGAGTCCTGAGTCTCAGATAACGCTACCACCCCCACCCCCACCCCCCTCACAGGAGCAGCTCCTACCCCTCTGCTTGTAGATGGGCGGCTTCTTGTAGATGTTCATCTCCGCTGTGTTGGTCTCTGGGGAAGGAACAGGAATGGGTGAGCACCTCCATGCAAAGAGGATGCCCAGGTCCTCCCTGTTCCCTCTCCCTCCCTCGATGGTGTATTTGCAGAGTAACTCCACTTTTTGGGGGGAGGAGGCTGCACCCTGGTGACCCAGAGGCTGGAATAAAACCAGCATGATAGACCACCTGCAAACCACCCGGAGGAGGAAAATCAAAAGGCTGGGCTTGGCCGCGGGGGGCTCAAAGAGGCAAATGGGTGGCCCCCGTGCCCCTTCAAAAATGGCCCCAAACGTTAGGGGGAAATGAGCCTCTCTGCAGCTCCAGGCGAGGAAAGGCTGCTGAGCTCCTGGGCCAGACTCAGAGAGATGCGGTGCAGAAGCCCTGGCAGTTGGAGCGGGAGGGCCTCACTGGCCCCGAGGAAGGCCGTACCAGGATGATGGAAGTGCTGGACTCCAGAGCGGTTTCTGCTGCCGGCCCGGCGCCTGGAGGCCTTGCCGACACTTCCTGGGGATTTGGCCTCTGCCCAGTCCTGGCTGACCTGAAAGCAGAGAGCGCATCGACAGAGGGACACCAAGGAGTGGCTGCTGGGCTTTGTATCCCCTCCTCCCGAGAGCGGCTCCTTCCTTCAAAGCTTCCTTGCCAAGGACAGCAAGTCCACAATATAAGCAGACCTAGTCTGAGCCCCCCCCCAAGTGCCAGCAACTCCCTGCCCGTCCAACCGCCCATCGGAGGAGCACTTACTTCTGGCGATGGGGGAGGAGAGAGAGACGTGGGCGAGAGCGAAGGCTGCAAGAAGAACAGCCGGGAGAGGCGGACGTTACTCGACCTAATGTTACTCCGCTAAAGCCCCTCACGGTTGCCCTAACATTGCCAAGCTGCTGCTGTGATCACTGCAGGAAACTCGTTTGGGAGCAGCGCGATAGCCTGGCCGTCCTCCACTCCCCCAGTAGGACAGTCCAGCCCCACCGACTGCAGGCCTCACCTCTCGGCTCCCTGGCCGGTCCACGTGGTCGAGGAGGGAGTAGGTGAAGTGGGGCTCGTAGATCATCAGGTCAGGACGCTCGATGTCCAGGATCGCCTTGTCCCTGGGGATGGCTGCCAAGTCCTTGTAGCCAAGGACTTCGTCATCCATTTTGGCCTAGGAAGAGGAGAGAAGAGGCCGGGGGGAGGGGCCATCTTATGAGGTTGGCACAGAGAGAGAAAAGCAAGGGGCTTCCACAAGGCCGCCCCATTCTTCCAAGCCTAGATTGGGACACACACACCCTGGGGAGCTGCCCACATTCTGTTGGGACTTAGAAGCATAAGCCAGAGCCAAGGTTGCGTAGCCCCTCCCCATGCTGGGAGAGCCGGTTTGATCAAGTGGTTAAGGTAAAGCAGGGAAACTCGAGTTCGAGACCTACCACGGGCACAAAGCCAGCCCCAGGAGGGGGGGTCTGCTTGCGCCCTCTCAAGAGGACCCCAACTCTTCACAAAGACACTAAATTTCCTCCTTGGGAAGCAAAAGCTTTCAGAGGGACTGGAATATGCCTTGAGGGCCAGATGAGTCTGTGAGATGCTGACGCACCCGAGCCTCACTGGACTCCTGTGCCTCAATTCCCCCCCCCCCGGTTTCCTTTGTCCGAAGGTCCCAGTATCCCCTCTGGCTCCCCCATGCTCTTTTGCCCCTCCCTCAGAGCCGCTGTATCTGGGGGTGAGGGGCAGACAGGGCAGCCCCACTCTTGCCCAGCACGGCACGCGCCCGTCTCTTCCTGGCTCAGGGCCAACGAAGCTTTGCTCATCCCTCCCTGCAAGAGCAGCTTTCTTCCCTCAAACTCTGGTGAGAAAAAGCCATTTTCTCTGCTCCCTCCTCAGAGCACCTTCCTTCGCCCCCTGCTCTCCTTGTTCTGTTTTTAAGCTGGCCATAGTTTGCTAAAAGCAGGATAAGTGGACTCAAGGCATCTGCAGGCTCTCACCACGATGCTGGATGGAGATCCGGGGAGCCCCGAGCCCCGAGCCGACACAATGATGCTCCTCGGGGAAGTCAGATGCTGCAAGGGAAAAGGAGGAGGCTAATCAGGAAGGCTCAAGCAGGCCTCTCGCTGCCTTTGGCCTCCTTCAGGCGCGGGGTCTCTCCAAGCACTCGCAGGTCTGAGAGCGATCAGCTCCCTTGGGGGGAGGTCTTTTGTGAGGGGTGGAGAGCTGCTTACAGGATGCACATATTTGCCCCATCCTTTATTTCCTGCCTCCCCCCCAGTCAAACACCTGAATTTCTTTGCCCTGACATGTTTGCAGTGCAACCTGGGGCTGTAGCCTCCTGAACTCAAAGGTTCCTCTAGAAAAGGGACACATTTTGGAGTGGGTCAAGGAGAAAAAAGATGGTTGTGGTGAACCTATTTTCTGAGGAAGCTGATGGAAGCAAAATGGCTGGCCGTTCAAATGGCCCAGTGCCCTAGCACTGGTCAGATCTCGAAACGGGCCTAGGACTGGAAGTCTCATTTCCCCAGTGGAGCTGCCCATTTTGGACACCTGGGGAAGGCAGGACCACTTATGCACCAGTCACTGCCAATCGCATTGCTCCAACCGGGAATCTTCCTCCTGCCTCAGTTGTGCCCGTTTAACCCTGCTGGATGGAGTTGTTGCTCCTGTTCAGGTTTTGCTACTGTCCCTTTCAGGCTTGCAGCAGGCAAGGGGAGGACTCCGCCTGAGCTTATCTAGGCTGGTGAGTCTCTCTCTCTCGCTCTCTCTTCGTGCCCCCATTTGCGTATCTCCCCAATGAAGCAAAAAAGGAGGGAAGCAGTTGGTGCTGCTACCTCAGGCCAGAGATGGCTGGCGAGGAGTTTGGTGCCCGAACGGGTGTACTGTGCCGCACTCCAGTGAACTGCTAAGCCAGACCCAGGATGGTCTGATCCAGAGACAGGACCTTCCAGCCCCAACAATACGGTTCCTCCTTTCACCGACCTCAGGAGGATGGAAGGCTGAAGGCTGACTGAACTCCTGGCAGTTGGCAGAATTAGCCTGCAATACCGCATTCTCACCACTGCGCCACCGTGGATCCTCCATGCCATGAGAACGTTGAGACTGATCAAATGGCAGATGCAGAGCTTTGCGGAAGAAACGTTAAACTATAGCAGGGCCAGGTGGGCTGTGCTAAAGCGTCTTCCGTTTTATAAATGGGAAAGCAGCCTCTTCTGCTCATTTGGAATGACCCAGGAAGGCCAGGGGTGGGGGAAAGCAGCCTGTGTCCAGTGGTGGGATTCAAATAGGTGAACAACCGGTTCTCTGTGTGGATGCCACTTCCGGAAGTCCATTCTGGGCTGGGCAACAAAAAATTAGCTACCAGTTCTGCCGAAGTGGTACGAACTGGTTGAATCCCACCACTGCCTGTGTCCCCCTCTTCCCCTTTCTCTGTCCACCCCCAACAGCAGGAAGGACCCGGCACCAGCCCGCTTCCACCTTTGGGGGCTCTTCCACAACTGTGACGAGGGGGCCTTTGGTATCACCACAGCAGTCATGACTGGGTCTTTTTTGCACTTGTTCTGCCAACGACTGATTAACCTTCACCCTTTTCTTTTCTGTCTGAGCTGTGGGGAAGATGGAAGTCTTGCAAGAGCCACTTACTGGCAGTGCCAGGGCCTCCCCTGCTTCCTCTGCTTCCTCTGCTGCCAATAGCTCTGTGCAGAGAGGAGTAGCCATAAAGGAGAAGGTTTGTAGCCCAAGCTTGAAATCGAGGCTCCCTGGTGGTTCTCTGAGCCGGGTCGTTTCCTTTCAGACGTCTTATTACCCAGACAAGGTAACACCAGGGCTACCTAGAAGGGGGTGGGGTCTGCTCAGGAGTGCCCCCTACTAGCACTGATGATGTTGCCTAGTTTGGTAATGAAATGTTTGCAAGAAAACCACCCAACTCAGAGAGCACCAAGGACCTTCAGAAAGGAACACTGGGCACGTTTTCCAAACTGCTGAACAAACAATGCCCCCCCCCACCCCCGAGAAGTTACCTTCTGCAACTTTTCCATTCAGCCTCCACGTTGGCAGCCTCAGCTCACCCGGGGAATTCTGAAGGGGGGAAAGAGGAGACAGAGAGTTTAACAGAGGGATGCTCAGAGAAGGTGTGTGTGTGTGTGTGTGTGTGTGTGTGTGTGTGTGTGTTTGTGTGTGTGTGTAGATGTGCTGGCAGATTGCAGCCCCGGAAAGGGCCCTCAACCTGGGCCGGGCTGCGGCTGAAATCCCAGGGAGGGGGAAGCCTTTTCCCACTTGTGCAATGGAAGAGCAGCATCTCCACAAGGAGCCCCTATTTAACATCTGGCAAAAAGAAGGGAGGGGGGGTCTCTGCTTTTATATCAACAGCTGACGGTGCAAAAATGTTAACTACACTAAAGAAATTCTGTGATGTGGACTTAGAGTCATGAATTATCAATTGCAAACCATTTTATTCCCCACCAGAGAGTTCTCCTCATTCCTCCTGTGTGCAGTGTATGTTTCACCAGAAGCCTGCATAAACATTGCCTTAGGAACTCCAGCTGACCAGATTCTGTGGGCTGGGGAAAAACATCCTGATTCTCTCCTCATTGTGTTAGGAGATTTCAACAGTGCTAACTTAAGCCAAGAGCTACCAAAATACTTTCAGCACGTCAACTGCCTCACTAGAGGCAAGGATACTTTAGACCACTGCTACACAACATTAAAAGATGCTTATCGGGCTCTACCAGGAACATCTGTGGGACACTTTGATCACTGTATGACAGACTCACCTTGCACCTGTTTATAGACGAAGGCTTAAAACCACAAAACCAGCAATTAAATCAGTGAAGTCCTGGACTGAGGAGGCAAAGTTACAGCTACAGGCTTGCCTTGACTGCACAGGTAGGAAAGTTTTCGAAGACGCCTCTGCAGACCTGGACGAACTCACAGACACTGTAACTTCATGGTAGTTTTTGTGAAGACCTATGTGTGCCAACCAGAAACCTGCAACTATGCAGTAACAACAAGACTTGCTTCACAGCTAAACTCAAGCAGCTAGGTTGTGCCAGAGAGGAAGCCTACAGGAAAGGAGATAGAATGCTGTCCAACCCGGCCAGGAATGTATTAACAAGGGAGACCGGAGCAGGAAAGAGAAGCTACTCTGAAGAGCTAAGGAATCGGCTCTCAACAAATGAACCAGAAAATATGTGGAAAACTCTCAAAAATATCACTGGTTGCAGCAAACCTCCTCTCCATGCCGAAGGGAATCGACAACCGGCAGATAACCTGAACGTGTTTTACTGTAGGTTTGAGAGGAAACGACTGTCACCTATCTCCACCACCCCCATCTCAGATACAACAGCCAAACCTCCTACAACCGACCCCATCCCCCTGGGCCCCCCACCTCTGGTGATCACAGAAAATGATGTGCAAGGTCCATTTCACAGACAAAAGCCTGGAAAAGTACCAGGCCCGGACAAGGTAATGCCTTCTCGCTTGAAAGCTTGTGCTGACACCAATTGGCCCCCGTCTTCACCCGCATCTTTAATAAATCACTAGAGATGTGCTATGCTCCTTCTTGCTCCAAATGCTCTTTTCCTCCCAGTGCCAAAGAAACCCTCCATCAAAGAACTGAATGACTACCGACCGGTTGCCCTGACATCTGTAGTTATGAAAACCTTTGAAAGGTTAGCGCTGGCCCACCTGAAAACCGTCACGGATCTGCTGTTAGACCCCCTTGCAATTTGCCTACCAAGCAAATAGATTGGCAGATGATGCTGTTAATATGGCTCTGCACTTCATCTTACAACATCTTGACTCTCCAAAGACCTATGCAAGGGTCCTTTTTGTAGACTTCAGCTTGGCATTCAATACCATCATTCCAGATATTCTTCTCACTAAACTAAATCAGCTAGCTGTGCCTGACCACACCTGAAAGTGGATCATAAGCTTTCTAACAGACAAGAAGCAGCAAGTGAAGCTAGGCAAAATCACATCTGATACCTGTACAATTAGCACAGAAGCCCCCCCCCCCCCAGGTCTGTGTGCTCTCTCCACTTCTCTTCTCTCTATATACCAATGACTGCATCTCTTAAAGGTCCCTCTGTTAAAGTACAGAAGCTTGCAGATGATACAACAGTGATTGGTCTCATTCGAGACAACGACGAATCTGCATACAGACAGGAGTTTGAACAACTAGCCTTGTGGTGTGGCCGGAACAATCTTGAACTGAACACACTCAAAACTGTAGAAATAGTAGATTTTAGGAGAAACCCTACTATTGTACCACTTCTTACAATACTAGAGAACACAATATTAATGGTAGAGACCTTCAAGTTTCTAGGTTCTATAATATCTCAAGATTTAAAATGGACACCTAACATCAAAAATGTCATCAAAAAAGCACAACAAAGAATATTTTTCCTGCGCCAACTCAAAGAGCTCAGACTGCCCAAGGAGCTGCTGATACAAGACAGAAGAATTACTGAGCCTGTCGTTTGCTCCTCTTTAACTGTCTGGTTTGGCACCTTTCTTATTACCTATCTCATCTCCTTATGACTATATCTTTGTTGCTTGTATCTTACGGTTTATATTGTTTTATTTAGTATCCTAGTATGATTTATGTTGATTGCTTATTTAGTATCCTTTGACTATCACTAAGTATTGCATCTTATGATTTATGATGAATGTATTTTTGTTGTTTATGATCATGATTTATACTATTACTTGTATGTACACTGAGAGCTTATGCACCAGAGACAAATTTCTTGTGTATCCAACCACACTTGGCCAATAAAGAATTATATTCTATTTGGGGAGGGGGAAAACCCAGTCAGAACCAGAATGCCTCCCCCCCCCCCCAGTCTCCACTCAACTTGCTTGGGGTTTCAAGCTAAAGCTCTCTGTCTTTGAACCTTTCCTTGGAGAGCCAGGTCAAAATGTGGAAGTAAGAAAATAAGAAGTTAGTTTTCCCCAGGGCACTTGAAAGGGCCAGCAGGATCTCCCCCCCCCCCCAGTCAATCACTGGTAATTCTCCAGAGTCTGACCCGGGAAGACAACAGGAAATCTCTCTTCAGCCAGTGAAATATTCTCTCCTACAGCATGATCCAGAACTCAAAAGGCATTGTGAATGCGCACTGAAGGAAAAGGCCTCCCTAGAGGCGCCTGGGGTCCCACTGACCCTCCGAGGGCAAGCCCTTGGGAGACCCTGCAGCCCCTCCCAGAGCCTCGTGCCTGGGGGATGAGCTGATGGGTGGCTGGGGAGGTGGGCAAAAGGGGGCCGGGGGGCTTCCCTGTTTTAACAACGAAAGAGAACCGCTCTGGGGAGAAGGAGGGAGACCTTGGACATCAGCCGCTTCCCTGCATCTCCGCAGCCCTTCAGCCTCTCTCTCGGCCTGCCCTCCATCGCTTCTGCGGCTGGAGAACTTGCCTGTGTGGAAGGGCAGCGCTTCCCTGCCTGGAGGGAAAGGGGGAGGAAGCGGGAGGGACGAAGGTTTCCCACGGCTGTGCTGACAACTCAATGCACGAGCAGGAAACCCCAGCCCTGAGGGGCCGGCCCGGCAGCGCCTGTTCTCCTCCTCCTCAGCCTGGCCGAGCGGCTGCCGCTCTTCCCCCAGACCCCCCGGGAGCTCGGCAGCCCCCCCTCCCAGCACGTGGCTGATGGGCCTGTGCGCCCCCCGCCGATTGGCGGGGCTGGCTGGCTCCTGCCCCGAAGGGCTAAGCGACCTTTACGGGAAGCGGCGCGGGCCGCGGAGGGCTCCGGAGGCAATCCTGGCAACGGAGCAGCTGCGGCTCCTGCCAAGGGACGGCGCTGCGGCAGCCCCGAGGGGGAGGCGTCGGGGCCGTTGCCACAAACCGCTCCCGAGCAGCGGATCTCTCCCTCTGGGAACCCCCCCGCCCCCCCCTGCACGGAGCAGGGCTTCCGGCCTCGCCTCCCTTGACCGGCTCTTGGTTTCTCTCTTGTTGCTTCCACAGTGAAATGCCGAGGGAGAACCGTTCCTCCTCCTCCTCCTCCTCCTCCCCCCCGGGTGCCGCCTGTCTGATGCCGGGTTGTTGACTTCAGCCGAGCCCTGGGGCTGAGGCGGTGCTCCGTATGAAAAATAATAAAGCTGGCGGTGCTGTTAGGTGGCCCCGCTCATCCCTTTGGGATTTCTTTTGCATCAACAAGCAGGGCGCTGACTCCGGGAGGGGAAAGCTAAAGGGTAGCCCCCATTTCAGGCAGGCAGTGTTTCAAAGCCCCCCCCTCACACACACACACACATAACAGTCCTTTTCTATGACCAGACGGTTCCCTGCAAGATGAGCCTTGGAACAATTCAGCTCTCGATTCTGCCAGGAAGGCTATGAGGCCCGGGGGGGGGGGAACCTCAAAGGGGCGCTCCCGTATTGCTGGAACCACCACAGCCGCCTTCTGACTTTGGCCCCCACACTCAGCGCAGGGGCTCCCCCCACAGGGACCCTCCTGGAAGGTCAGGTGGGGGAAGGGGGCCCAAACCTGAACCGCGGCTTGTGGCCGCTGCAAACGCTGCTGTGACATAACCAGGAGCAGCTTCCCGTCACTAGCCCGGAGCCGCGGCCCGGCCCGGCCCCTCCTCCGCTCCCCTCTGCCCGGGAGCGAAGCAGCGCCAGGCGGCGCCCCCTCAGACGCTTGGCCAGAGTCCGCCGCCTGGAGCGCAGACCCCGAGCAGACGCGGCCGGCGCAGCTGAGCCGGGGGCGGGTCAGCCTGGGGAGACCGCCGGCCGACTACGCGCCCCCCTCCCGAACGGAGGCTGCTCGGACGAGGCTCCCGGCCGGCTGGGAGGCAGCCCCGCGAAGGGCCGGGCGCGCGGCAGACGAGCCAGGCCCGCTTCGGAGCGCCTCCTCGGCGGAGAAGCTCCAAGGGGGCCCGGGCCGGTAGCCCGGGCGGGGGGCGCTGCCGCTGGGCGAAGCGACTCCTTCTCCGGCGCGCTTATCGGGGCCGCCCAGCAGGGGCCCCGCCCGTATCAGCCGCCGGCAGCAGCCCCTCCGGTCCGGCCCGCGTGGGGCGCGCAGATAAGGGGGCCCCGTTGCCTTCGAGGGCCGGTCTCGCGGGGGCCGCGCTCCTCCGCCTGCCTCGCCTCCCAGGAGCCCCGGCGGGACCGAGGGAGGAAACCGGCGGCGGCTCCCGCGGGAAGCGGACTTGGCGGGGCCACCGGGTCCCCGGCGGTAGAGTTGCGCAGCTCCGGAGCCCGCCCGGCGCGGAAGAAGCGGGACCACCTCCGGCGAGCCGCCGGGCGAAGCTGCCTGTCGCGGGAAGTGGCAGTTCATGCGTCGGCCGAATGGCTCCCCCTGCCCAGACCGGAGCGCCGTGGGGGGCGGGGGGATCGAAGCCGGCAGAAGAGCAAGGGCGTCCGGCAGCGGGCCAAATGCAGCTGGGCCTGCGGAGGCTCATTCCCTTCCCGGGCCCCTCCCTCCCTCCCTCAGCGTTCCCACGTTATCTTTAAAACATGCTGAGCAGCTGTCCTGCCCCCATTTTTATTCTAAGCAAAATGGTTTTTCTGTGCCAGGATGGTGATTACACAGCCTGCCTGCCTGCCTGCCCCACAGCTTTCCAAGAGAGCCCCAAGTGTAGCGGCTAACATCCCAAAGCTGCGTGGCAAAGTCAGAGTGTGGTTAGCACTGCAAACCACAGCTGTTCCTCCAGTCTTTATGGGCCTTCCTGTAAGGAGATTGACCACCACTCCATTTGGTATGACCAAAGACTTGAAACAGCTTAAATGTCCATCACCATTTCCTTATTAAAGATTTATACCATCCTCTATACTTGTCCAGCTATTGTGACAAAACAACTATGATGTGGACAGCCTTTTTTCACTTCAGTTATAAATACAGAAATAATCTGGGGAGCATGAATTTCTGATTGCATCAAAGAAAGGTTCTGGAGCACCTGCCTCACCATCCAGGAGGAGGAGGAGGGGGGGAGGGGGAGACTTCTCTTCCCACCGAGGGGATCCAGCCGGGGATCCAGCCACCTTGCCTCCCGCAGTGGGCCAAGTCCCAACCAGAGAGCTCTTCCAAAGGCAGCTTTAAAACTGAGGGCTTCCAGGCAGGAAAAGACTCAAGCCGAAAGGATGTTGTTCTTCTCGGTGTGTAGTATGAATACAAGAATGACTTCGCTTAATCAATGTAAACAATTCAGAACAATCATCTTTGTTAAAAGATTGTAGCTTAAATACATTCTGTTTCAAAAGGTTGTATTTGTGCATTGATTTCAGCTAAGTCCACAACATGGATTTCTTAATGGCTGAGCAGCCGCTGCCTCCTCTCCTCTCCTCTCCCTTCAGTCGAGTCCACTCGAGTCCATGAGAGCCTCCGCAGTTCCACCCTGGAAGCTGCCCTGCAGGCAGGCAAGGAAGAGCAGCCGCAGGTGGGAAGGAGGGCATCGCCTGCCCCATCGCCTTCTCGAGGCAGAGGGCAAGTGAGGCCTAAACATTCCACGAATGAGACAGTCTGGTCAGCCGTCTCCTCACTCTGCTGTAGACATTTTCATCCCAGATGGTTCATCCTAGTTGAGAAGACAATTGTGAAGCCCCAACCCAAGAAGAAATTCACTGACCAGGCCTGGACTTCATTTTGATTCCACACTGGTTACTAGGATGCTCTCTCCAGCCTCTTCTTGCTTGTTGTACCTCAAGGATTTGAGCTGCATTTCTTGGATCAGCATTAATTTGCACAATTTTAAACCTAGGGATAATGTCCAGAAGAGGCCATTCCAGGCCTCAGAGTAGAAACCAGAAAGCTATTTCCAGTGATCTAAGTTTTAGTGATGCACTAAATCTGCATCACTAAATGCCTCTCCCCGAGTGTTACGTAAATTTAGTTGGCCACGGACAACTTTTGGTTGTCCGTGTCTTATTTGCTGGCTCCCCTGTCATCAGTGAAGGATTCACTTTCTGTTGCTGAATCTCCTTGCTCTGGGAGAGCCTTGGGCTCGGTGACTTCAGGGAGCTGTTGCTGCTGGGCTGCTGTGCAACTGCCAAAGGGGAAGAAAGGTAGAGGTGTGAGTGGCCCACGTTAAGCCCTCCGAGCACCAGGATTAGAAGGCAGAGAAATGGAGCAGACATGGCTTTATGGGGCACCTGCATCCCTGAAGTCCACTGAAACAGCGGGAGTCTTTCTTTTCTTCGGTGGTATTCTGTAAACAAGTCCCCATTGGATTGAGCCTGTGTGTAATCTGAAGAGGGTTGATGACTGTGATGAGGAAGATCTTCTTGCAGAAGTATCTGATAGGAGGCCCCAGAAGCACGTGGGGGCTCTGAGGCGGCCCCACATCCTGCAATTCATGTGATCTTTGTGGGTCTTGGAGCTTCCGTGTCCCCTTGAGTTGTCTGAAGCTATCCAGATAAGTGAAAACTCCAAACTCTTGACCTGTGGTAGACATTTTCTCTACTAGAGTATAAACAAATTTTCTCTGGGTAAACATGTATCTAATAATTTATTACTAGTAATTCTAAACTATTTTAGAGTTTAGATGCTAAATATGAAATAAAGCATAAAAATAAAATGCATTACAAAAAGTATAGTATTTCTGTCTGGCCACCTCGACAGCTTCGTCAGTTGGGTATATGGAAACATGGCATAAGTCTTACGATACAAGAGTTCAAACATTAGAAGACCACTGGCAGGCCTTACCTGGAATACCTGTCCAAATCAGAAGATTCTGTCTGGCTCCAAGAAAATACTGCATTCATAACAGTGATGTCTCTCTGCCAAAAGAACCATCCTTGCAGAATGTCCCAGGTTGGGTCCTTCTTAGTTTAGGTTTACTTTTGCTAAATCATCTAGTCTGGTGTGGCAGTTACTTGCTCAGGGAGTGTGGAAAACCTCCCCCCAATTGGGGTTTGGGAGGAGAGACTTTTTAATGGCAGCAATTCCATTCTGACTACTATGAGAATTGGAAGTGTTTTGCTTGGGCCCAAGAGATGGTAGGGAGAGGTGGATGTCTGCTCCAGCTTCTTGCAAACAAGAACATCAGCTATTATTTCTTTAGGCCTGCAATCCTGGCTCCTTTATTGTATAGTTACCCAGAATCAGAAGTATATTGGCCAGCTCCCAAGTGTAGGTAGTCTAATCATTTAGCATTGATCAATGAGGACAGATTCTTTTCTTCTGTTGTCTCCCAAATCTTCCCTCCTCCTCCTCCTTGGTGGAACAATTCCCCATGAACTTCCAGAGCTGATAAATGGCAAAGGTGATACGAACCATCCTCCTTCAGCAAGAATCTTTCTTTCTTGATCCAGCCAAGAGGCTGTAGGGAAGGCCGGCCATTTTGGGGGTTCTGTGCTTGACTCCAGGGCTCAGCACAACCCGTACCTGTTTCCAGATAAGCCGCTAAGGGTGCAGTGGCAATAAATCCCAATTTCCAAAGGTTCTGTAGCACTTTAGTCTTGTAGATTTTGCTGAAAAGTGGCTTTTCTTTTTCTTGGATGCATCTTTTTCTCTGACATTCCATTGCATTGCAGCCTATCATTCTGTAACATAAATGTACTATTCTGCGTTTTTCACTTTAGGACAAGAGAGAGGAGGTTTGACATTTCTTTAAGAGTTTGAAGAGAGCTACATCAGTGTCAATCCACTGCTTAAGGAGCTGTTACCAAGCCAGGTACCCTCCATCCCGTATTGGATTTTCATTTAACTGAAGGCAATTTCATTACCTCCCTTCTATCAAGATGGTTTTCAGTTTGTTTCTGTCTAGCTGTCTTCAGGTTATCTGAATTTGTTTCCTCTCAAAATCTAATATGCATCCCTTCCCCCTCTCCATCAATCATTAATATAAATGTAGAGGTGCCGGGACTGAAGTACTCCACTTGACACCCCAGTCCAGTTTGTGAAGGACCCACTGACCAGCATTTTGCTGGACATCTTCATGTCCAGCAGCTCACAATTCACTTGGTGAGCCCATGTGGTGCCATATTTTGTTAAATGTTTTGCTTGAAATGTCTGCAACCACAATCCACAATCTGTTTCCAGTTTCAGGCTATACTTTGGATAACGTATTGTGGATTTGTTTTTCCAGTTACAGATTTTCAGTAAAGCTCCTTGGGCTTCCCTTGCCACCAATCAAACAGAAAAGGACAATTGCAACAGTCAAAATGTTGGAGTCAGCCCCAGGAGTTGATCGGGTGCCAGCCCCGCATCCTCCCTTACTGGCCCAACCAGAGGGGCGCCAGAGGGGGCCTTTCAAGTGCAGAAAGCCAGCCCTGCTGCGGCGCCAACGGGGACCTGGCCAGCCGCCCAAAGACGGCAGCAGCCAAGCGGGCGGGGTCAAGCCCGGCTTGCCCTCCTCGGCAGCGACCCAGAAGCAGCGCCCTTGGGGCAGCCCGGCAACGTCTCCCCTCGGAGGCCCCTGTCCTCCCACCCTCGGCGCGTGAGCGCGTGCGTATGTGGGGGGGGGGGGGGTTAAGGGGCGGCCGAGCCAAAGCATCGCCGCGCTCCTGGGCAGCTGTCCTCGCCGAGAGCCCTCGTGGCGCTCACCGCGGAAGGGGCCGGCGCGCCCTGCCTCCCGACTCGGTGGCGAGCAGCCGGTGCCCGGCAGTGACAGAGCGGCGGGGCGGCGGGGACAACGGGGAGGGTGGCCGGAGCAGAGCGGGGAACCGGATCGACGCAGCCGGTCGGGCGGCTACCCGCGGCCACAAAGGCAGGCGCATGCGCGCTTCGCCCGCCACCTTACCCTCGGCGTTAAGCGCGCCGGACAGGCGCGGCCGGGCTGGGCCCGCTGCTACTTGGCGGCAGTCGGTGGCTGCTCAGCCGAGGGAGGGCATTTCGCCCGAATGAGGCCGGGGCTGCCCACGGGAGTCTCCCAGCTCGGCCGGAGAAGCCCCTGAATATCGAGCCCTCTCGGCCTGCGGGACCGCCTGTCCCGGCACCCAACCTCGCCCGGCTGGGAAAAGCCGAAGAGCGCAGCGCAAACGCGGGGAAAGGTCGCGCGAAGTCTCCGGCCAGCGCCGCCATCCCCGCCCGAGCAACGGAGAGCAGCGCCCGACCGGCTCGGACCCTCCTCCGCCGAAGGGACCCCGTCGGGGAAGGCGCCTCGCCGACGCCCATCGAGCGCGGCTTCCCAGACCCGCCAGGCGCCCGTCGGTTGTCCCGCGGGGAGGCCTGGCCGTGAGAAGCGAGGCGAGGCTCTCCGGTCTCGAGCCGAGCGAGGCCGGCAGGTGTAGCGGCCCTTCTCCCTCCCGTCCCTTCGCAACCCCAGCTGGGCCCGACTTACCGGCGGCGCTGGAGTCGGCGGCGGCCGAGCGCGGCAGGACCAGGCGGGAACGGGGCGCGCCGAGCAGCGGGCAAAACGCGCGCCCGGCCGAGCCGCTCCCTCTGCCCGCCCCCTGCGGCTCCGCGGCTGGGCGGGCGGGCCGAGGGGCGACGAGCCGCGCGGTGACGAAGCAGCTCTGGGCGCGCCGGGGGAGGGGAGGGGAGGGGAGGGCCGGGCAGCGGGCTCGCCCGGCGATTCTGCGTCGGCTGCGCCAAGGACCAGCGCAGCCCCTTTCCGCCCGCCCCGAGCCCGGCTTCCCCGGCCGCAGCCCCGCATAAGCGCCTCACCCCGCCGCCGCCCTCCCCGGCGAAGGGCGGCTCCGAGGCCCGTTTCCTCCCGCGGAAGGCCGACGGCTTTCCCGAGCGCCTCCCTAGCGGGGCCCGTTTGCCCCGCACCCGGGAGCTCTCGGGAAGCGGCCCCGGGCGAGCGCCGGAACACGCCGTCCGTCCGGAGGGGATCTGCCCCTCGCTCCAAGTGGCGCCGGTGCCCGCCGCCTCCGGGCCCTACCTTCACAGGAGCCGCGGGGCTCGGGCGGGAGGGACGCTCCGTCCTGGGGGCGCCATCCTCCCCGCGGCCAGCATCTCTCCGCCGCCGCCGCCGCGCCCGTCACCTACGCGACTGAGCCGCCGCCGCCGCCGCCTCCCCGGCAACCTGTGCCGGAGCCCCCCCCGCCTCCGCCGCCTGTCATTGGCCGCGGGCTCCGCAACGGGCGGCCCTTGGCTGGGAGGGCGGGGGCGGTTCAGGGGCCCAGTCGACGCGCGCCTCGACCCTCCCCGCCCCCCCCCACCAGGCGCCGCCCCAGAAAGGCGCCGCGCCCAGCAGCGCGCCCGCCTCGCCCCACCTGCAGCGGCGCGGCGGCGGCTGATGGGGCGGGCGGGCAGCCGCCGGTCTGCAGAGAGAGGCTTCCCCCGCAGCCGGCGGGCCGAGCGGGGGTCTTCGGGCGGCCCGGGAGCCTCGCGAGGGGCGGTGAGGTCTGNCATCTCTCCGCCGCCGCCGCCGCGCCCGTCACCTACGCGACTGAGCCGCCGCCGCCGCCGCCTCCCCGGCAACCTGTGCCGGAGCCCCCCCCGCCTCCGCCGCCTGTCATTGGCCGCGGGCTCCGCAACGGGCGGCCCTTGGCTGGGAGGGCGGGGGCGGTTCAGGGGCCCAGTCGACGCGCGCCTCGACCCTCCCCGCGCCCCCCCCACCAGGCGCCGCCCCAGAAAGGCGCCGCGCCCAGCAGCGCGCCCGCCTCGCCCCACCTGCAGCGGCGCGGCGGCGGCTGATGGGGCGGGCGGGCAGCCGCCGGTCTGCAGAGAGAGGCTTCCCCCGCAGCCGGCGGGCCGAGCGGGGGTCTTCGGGCGGCCCGGGAGCCTCGCGAGGGGCGGTGAGGTCTGGGCGGCGGCCGCCTTTCGGGGAGGGGGAGGGGCGGAGGCGAGAGCGCGCGAGGGGCCGGGAGGTCGGGCCTGCCGCAAGTCGGGCGCGGATTGCCGGTTTCCTTCCGCGCCCGCCAGAGCCGCCGCGCTTCTGGGGTGCTCTGCGGTCCACGCGGGGACTGAATGGCCGAGAGCGGCGGCATCGCCGAGGCCGCGTGTCCTCCCCGCTCTCTTGGGCCCCTTGGGCGGCGAAGCTCCCAGGCGCGGGCGCCCCAACTCCCCCGGGTTAGCCCCGCGAAGCGCCCTCCTGCCCTCGGAACGGAACGCTCTACGGGCTGCCTAGTCCAACGAAGAGAAAGACCGGGGAACGTGCTAGACGTCTCCCAATATTTGAGGGGCTGCCGCAAAGAAGAGGGATTCAGCCGAAGCCCCAGAAGGCCGGACAAGAAGCAACGGACGGAAACTAATCAAGGAGAAGAGCAGCCTGGAACTAAGGAGAAACTTCCTGACAGTGAGAGGCAATTAACCGGTGGAAGAGCTTTTCTCCAGAAACCGTGGATGCTCCAACACTGGAGGCTTTTAAGAGGAGACCAGAGGGGGTTTCCTACTTGTGCAGGGGCTTGGACTAGAAAACCCCAAGGTCCCATCCAACTCCATTATTCTGTTATAAAATAAATAAAACAAACTACCCTGATATCGACTGTGAGACAAACTTTGCAGCTAGCAGATCATCAAGGTGAGCCTAGTTGACAGCTTTGTGATCCAAACGTTAAAGGAGGGAACTAGAGGGTCAGGTATACTTGACCTAATTCTTACTAGCAGAGAAACTTTGTGGGAGAGTGACCATGTCATATTCAATATAATGAAGTCACGACCAATAGAACCAAATCAAAATAGCATCTTAGACTTTAAGAGAGCTAATTTCAACACATTTCTCCCTGTCCGTCACCTTCTTGCCATCTTCCATTAGCAGATTGATCGTTTCCTTGACTTTTTTCTTATTTTTTAATGTTGAAATTTTTAAAAAAATATTTTTGAAATTTGTTGCAAGTCTTAGCTCAGTGATGGCGAACCTTTTAGAGACCCAGTGCCCAAACTGCAAACCAAAACCCACTTATTTATCATTGGGTGCCGGGTGGGCGTGGCTGCAGTGGTCATGGCAGACTGGGTGGGCAAGGCCAGAGCGGCAGGGGCCAGTCCCTCGCCATCTCCGGGGCACAAGCGTGCCCACAGAGAGGGCTCTGAGTGCCGCCTCTGGCACGCATGCCATAGGTTCGCCATCATTGTCTTAGCTCATTCTTAGTCTTAGTTTTCCTGATCATCTTTGCAGGCTATATGCTGGTATTCTGTCTCTTTCCATTTTTTATATTTGCCCTTTTTCATCTTTCAGTTTATCAGAGATATTTATGCAATCATACTGGTTTCTTCTAGGATTTCTTGTTTTTCTTTTTAAGTGCTGGACTGGGCTTTTATGATCATATTTTTCAGAGTTTCCCAAGCTTCTTGAGTTAGTATTGACTTACTGTTATATTAAAACAGAAGTTAACTATTAGTTGAGAATTCTACAGAGGAAATATTGGGTATCAGAAGATGTATTTGTTTGATGACTTTTTAATGGTTAAAGTTAGGTTGCTTTGTATTGCTTTGGCCATCTTTGTTATAGAATTTAATGGTCAGGAATAGTAAGTAAACAACAAACAAATTGTATTTACAAAGAGTCTTGTCCTTCATCTTACCTTAACCCAAACCCTAAAGTGTGCTCCCCCCCCAGAAGAAGATGAAGACCCCTTGCTGTAAGGGGTGGTGGGAGAACCTTGTTTTCTTGCAGACCTAGAAGTCCTGGGTAATTATATTTAAGCAAATTAGGTCAGAAATTGAGGCTGCTATGGAAACCTTGCAAAGATCCCTTTAATTCAGTGGTGGGATTCAGCCAGTTTGCACCAGTTTGGCAGAATTGGTAGCTACTTTTTTGTTGCCCAGGCCAGAATGGACTTCCGGAAGTGGCATCCACACAGAGAACACAGCCGAGAACCGGCGCCGGCCGAGCGGAGCAAGAAACGCCGCTTCTGCCCCGCAGCCCGGATTCCGGCTCCGAGGCCTCGTTTCCTTCGAGCCCCGCCCGGGCGCCTCTCGCCGGGAGAGGCGAGGCGGCGAGCTTTGCCCCGGAGGAGGGCCTCACGCCTTCGCTCCCGGCGCAGCCTCCGCGGGGCGGCCCCGGCGCTCCCCTTCCGCCTTCGGGCCCGCCCGGCGCCGCCTCCTCCTCCTCCTCCCCCTCCCTCAAGCGCGGCTCCGGCATGGCGGCGGCGGCGGCGGGTCCGGGCGCGCTGGTGAGCGAGGGCCGCTGGGCTGGGGCGGGGGCGCCTCCGACCGACGGCCCCCTCACCGCCTCCTCCTCCTCTCCTCCCCCCGCAGGGCGCCCGGGAAGCGGCCGAGGCGGCCCACGTGCTCTCACTGCCGGCCGAGGCCTTCGGGAACGACGTGAGTGCGGGGCGCGGGGCCGGCGGGCGGCGGGGCGCGGGGACTCGGCGCGCTCACGGCTCTCCCTCCCTCCCTCTCTCCGGCAGCCGCGGCTGGAGGCGGCCTGGGCCGAGCGCGCCCTCCAGCACGCCCACGTCTACTTCCACGTGAGTCCCGGGCGGGGGGCCGGGGGGGCGGCGGGCGGGCGGGCGGGGGGTCTCGGCGCCGCTGACCCGCCCGGCTCTCCCGCAGCTGCTCTCGGCCGCTGACCCCGCGGGGCTGAGGCTCACCCGGGCCGACGACCGGATCTACGCGGCCTTCCGGCGGAGCTTCCCCGACCTGCGCGTCGACTTGCTGGACGTGGAGTCGCTCAAGTCGGAGCCGGCCAAAGAGGTGGGGGCGGGGTCCGGGGGGCGGGGCGGGGTCCGGGGGGGGGCTCGGGCTCACGGCTCCCTCTCCCCCCCCGCAGAAGTGGCGCCCCTTCTGCCTGCAGTTCGAGGGGGCGGTGGAGGACTTCAACCTCGGGACTCTCCTGCGCCTCGACTGCCGCCGCGGCTACTCGGAGGAGAACTCCGTGCTGGGTGAGCGCCGGGCGGGGCGGCGGGCGGCGGGCTGGGACGGCCCCGTGAAGGCCCCTCCTCGCCTGCCTCTCCTCTCCGCAGCGCCGCGCATCCAGTTCTTGGCCATCGAGATCGCGCGCAACCGCGAGGGCTGCAACGGCGCCGTCTACCGCCGCGCGGGCGCTCCAGAAGCCGGGCTCGACCCGGCCGGCGCCCGCTGAGAGCCTGGCCGGACCGGACGCGAGTCGTGCAAGCGAGGCGGGGGGGGGGGAAGAGAGGCTGGGGGCTCCTCGGAGGGCGAGGGATGGGCCGCTTTGGGGAGCTGCCCCTGCGCCGCCTTCCTCCCCCAAGGGCGCCGGGAGGGCCGCCCGTCTTCTGGCCCCCCGACCGACGTTTGCCCTCCGCTTTGTATGCGGGACTTCAGCAGAAGGTCCGTCTCCGTCTTGCCTTGTAAACAGTGAGTCCCGAGATTGACGTTGTGTGGCTTGTTTTTTCCCTAAAGATGGGCCCTCACTTGTCAGGCGGGGAGGCCCCCTCGGGTCCCCTGCCCTTTGCACCCCCGAAGAGTAACGCCGGAATCCGGCCTCAGTGCACGCAGTTCAGTAGAAACCACTTTATTTGCAGCCACAATGCTTACACTGTATGCAGCAAACATCCGTACAAATCATTCAGCAACCTGGTCACAGAAAAAGGACCCAGCACACAATCGCCAGAGGAAATAATTCTCCCCCCATCAAGGAGGTGCTATTTGGGGGGAGAAACCAGGGTTACAATTAGATCTGGGCTCCTGGGACAGAAAACTAGCAGCAAGAAGGCTGGGCGGGGCAGGGCCGGGCCGAGGGAAATGGGTCCCTGTTGCTTTCACTAAATTTAACATTTAACAAATGTTCCCACAGCTTTAGTGGGAAAAGAGATTTGTCTGAAGGATCTACGGTGCACTTTCTTGGTGGTGGGATGGCCTTGTGGGGGAGAAGCTGCCGTTTCAAGAGCTCAATATGAGGAGTTGTTCGCAGCTGCTGCCAGATAGCCAAGTCCTCCCATCTTCCAAAATTGTGTGTGTGTATGGGCTGTGTGTGTGTGTGTGCGCATGGCAGGAATGTGGCATGGCTTTGAGCTCCTAATGGGGGAAGGTGGGGAGGGATGGTCTAAGTTGAAGGGATAGATAAGAAAAATATACATTTGGAATTTTACACTTGTGCCTCTACACTAGTTACTAAATATAATTCTGTACTCTCACACCCCCTTGCCCAGTAATGTGGCAGGTAGCCAGGAGACTCTTCACTTGCATACCACCCTCGCTCTAGCATTGGTGCACTATGTAAAAATTTCAGTCACACTTTTTTTTTAAACTTGAGTCAATATAAACCTTGTTCAAAATGTTATGAAAAAATGTACATGTTTATACAAGGCAGGCCGTGGCAGGACACAGGGTTCCTCTGACATTCACGCAGGGAGGTGCCAACGGCGCCTCCCCAAGGGAAAAAACCTCTCTCTGAGTGAACCTTTTACGCCCCCCTCCTGCAGCCTAGCCCCAAGGAGGACCAGCAGGGATCGGAAACACCCTCGTGTCTTTCCATCGGAAAAGTTAACCTCCCCAGCCCCGAGAGCAGCTCCTGGCGAGACGTCAGCTCATCATGTCGTTGCTGTTTACCCCGTAGGTGGAATTTTTCATGGAATCGTTTACTTCTCGACGAAACGCAGAAAGATTCTGTGTAAACCTGTCAAAGAAACAGACGTTAGGATGGGGGCAAACAGACCTGCCTTTTTGCCCAGCGGCTGGATGGCATCAGACAAGAGTTGGGCTCATTCTCAGGGAATCATGAGAATCAGCCAAATCCAACTTCTGGCCAAAGCTCAGTTTTCTAATGCCCTGAATTTCAGCTCTGAAAACATGGCCGCAAGTGAGGGGCAAACCTGATATTCCTTCAGCTCCTCCCAATTTTTCCTTCCGTTTTCTTCACTGGACACTGGAGATTTGGATTTGAACACAAGCAAAGTGTAGCTACTTTATAACTTTGGAAGGAGCCAAGCAGGGTCCTTCACCACAGGGATGATCAAATGCTTCTGAAAGGATAACTGTCCTACAGAATTCAATTCAATTCCCTCTGAGAGGGAAAAGTAACGCGGGAGGGCTGCACCGGGCTGGGTTAACTACTCATAGGGGTGGGCGATCCTTTGAGCCGGGAGCCAGAGAACTTTGGGTGGTGGTGTTTTGTCTTTTTTGTGAAGTTACTGACCTATCGCGATTTTTTGTCAGCAGGTTGCGCTCAATGCCTTCCATGAGATTTTCAAAGCAGAGATGCATAGCTTGTTGTTTCTCAGGGGGCTGGCTGTTTACTATGCTGTTCCTTAAATCTGAAAAATACTGCAAAGGAGAAGTTCACACTGTGAGCTATCCAGGATAATGTGCCAGCACACAATAACACACTACCCTAAATCAGCGGCCTTACCTTTTCATTGAGTAGGATCAAGCCAAGCAAAGGCCGTGACATAGACCACTGGTTCCTGCAGTCTTCAAATATGATGATATTCAACACTGTGGAGAGCATCTGGAAGGATCAAGCACAATCCAGTCAACTGTACAGGTCTACTGAGCTCACACTGGGGTACTGCCGGGGATTATGGGGAAACTGGGAAGGAAAGGTAGACATAGTGGGCAATTCACAGGACAGCTTATCTAATAAACAGCAATTTGGTCAGATGTTTGGGGGGAAGCAATTCAAAGTATTCCAAGAAGCATGTAGTCACTACAAATGAGTGTGAGAAATTGGGAGTGGGAACTGAGAACGTCTAGTGTAACAAAGAAAAGAACTAGGGGGGACATGATAGCAATCTTGCAATATCTGAGTGGCTATCACCAAGAAGACAGGGTCAACATATTTTCTAAAGCACCTGAGGGTAGGATGAGAAATAACAGGTGGAAAGATCCAACCTAGAATTAAGGAGAAGATTCCTGACAGACAAAACAAACGGTGGAACGGCTTCCCTCCAGAAGTTGTGGGTGCTCCATCACTGGGGGTTTTCAAGAAGAGACTGGACAGCCATTTGTCTGAAATGGTATTGGGTCTCCTCTCTGAGCAGGAGGTTGGGGTAGAAGACCTTCAAACTCGCTTCCAACTCTGTATTCTGTACATTCCTACTACACTTTTCAGAATTCTGTATTTTCTGCAGACCAGCATTTACAGAGGTTTTCCTGGAATCCATTTAAGCATTTGTTTCCTTGGTCTCTCCCAGCTGCATGGGTCCTGACAGGAATGCTTTATATCTGTTTAAAACCTTGTTCTTCAAAACTAAGCTTTTCCTAATCAGTAGAAATCCCTACTGAACCCCATGCCATCTCCTATCAGCAGGTTGTTGGGATGCACAATGGAAATGTTGCTGAAGCAGAACAGACCCCTTTTGCCTCTTTGGCAAAGGAAGGATGGGTCGATTTAAAGAGATTGACATTTCCCTACTTTCTTTCCATCCTGAAACACTTTATGGCAAAATCAAGATCTGTTGTATTGTGGGGTAAAGCAAAATGAACATCCTGTAAATCAATCATGCTGATTTTCTGTATCCTCTTTCTTTTATGGTGAAGGAGCTTGTGCATCCCAGTAATGCTGTCAGTTCTGCCACTGGGAGTGCAGCCCCCGAAAGGCTGACAGACAAGGGAAGAGATGGGTGTCCCAGCACCCTGAAGTGGGGGATGCATCATGCCCAGGGAGTACCAGATTCCACCAAAACAAACAAAACGAAATGCAAAATATCAAAGCCTCAGAGAAAAAGTTACCTAACTACCAAAGGCCACAGAAGGTATGAGATACTGTATATCTGAACAAGGACAAAAATCAAACAGGATTTTAGAAAAGTAGAAAAATGAAGGGAATCTCTTAGACAGGAACAATAAGGCAAACGCAAAGGTTGGCCGGAGAAGCATATAAAGAAGAAAAGGTGATGAACATATAGAACAACTAGAAAGACTTCCTATCTCTGCTTGGTACTCAAGTACCATCGCTGAGCGAAAGCCAGAGGGTTTGGGAAATGAAGTTAACAAGCTCTGGAAAATAGGGCTAAGGAAGCTGCAGGAACTGTTCCACAACACCGAAAGTCGATGCCCACAGTTGACAATCCATGGGGAAAGCGAAGGGATGCTCAGTCTACCGAGCAGCTGCATTCCTCATGCTTCCACAAGACAGTGGTCCCGATGTTCACAATCCAGGTTTCCAGAATACCTGGAGCTGGTTCCCAAAGAGAAAGAAGCATGGAGATCACGTTCTCCACAAGTCCAACAGATAAGAAAATAGCAATAGCACTTAGACTTATATACCGCTTCACAGTGCTTTACAGCCCTCTGTGAGTGGTTTACGGAGTCAGCCTATGGCCCCCAACACCACCAAGTGGACAACAACACCATCAGATAGATTTGTAACTGGCTGACAAACCGTACTCAACAAGTAGTCCTTAATGGTACTATGTCTAACGGAGGGAAGTAAGCAGTGGGGTACCCCAAGATTCCATCTTAGGCCCAGTACTCTTCAATATCTTCATAAACGATTTAGATGAGGGAATAGAAGGGGAGCTTATCAAATGTGCATATGATACTAAGCTGGCAGAAATAGCCAACGCCCTAGATGATAGGCTCAAGATCCAGATAGATAGGGCCCAGTGTTCACGTCTGTCAAAATTCAACAAAATGAAATTCAATGTAGAGAAAAGTAAAGTCTTAAACCTAGGCAAGAAAAACCAAAAATACATATATAGATTGGGTGAAACCAGGCTTAATAGCAGAAACTGAGAGGGATCCTGGAGCCTTAGTAGACAATCAAATGGGAGCCAATTGTATGCGGTGGCAGCCAAAAAAGCCAATGCAATCCTAAGTTGCATTAACAGAGGGATTCAATCAAGATCATGTGAGTTACTAATACCACTCTATAAAGCCTTAATAAGACCACACGTAGAATACTGCAACCAGTTATGGTCTCCACACTATAAAAAAGACGTTGAGACTCTAGAAAAAGTACAGAGAAGAGCAACAAAGATGATCAGGGGACTGGAGGCTAAAACAAAGAGGAACGGTTTCAGGAATTGGGCATGGCTAGTCTAGTGAAGAGAAGGACCAGGGGAGACATGATAGCAGTCTTCCAATATTTGAGGGGCTGTCACAGAGAGAAGGGGATCAACCTATTTTCCAAAGCACCTGAAGGCCAGACAAGGATTCAACCTAGAAATAAGGAGAAATTTTCTGACGGTGAGAACAATCAACCGATGGAACAGATTGCCTTCCAGATCACTGGAAGCTTTCAAGAAGAGACTGGACTGACATCTGTCAGAAATGGTGTAGAGTCTCCTGCTTGGGCGGGGGGTGGGTGGGTGGGTTAGACTAGATGAACTACAAGGTCCCTTCCAACCTGTTGTTTTAATTTTAATTCTAACTCGAGGGCTATGACCTGGAGCTGATTTCAGAAATACCCCCCGAGTCCTGCCCTCCTTGTCCTGACCTGTTGAATCATCTCTGGGTGCTGCTGCATGATGTGGAGGAACCGATCGCTTTCCTGGGTCAATGGGGCAGACCTCTTTTTGGTACTGCGGGACAGCTGCTTGAAGAGATAAGTGACAATGTGGTCTAAGCAGGAGCAGCATCCAGTGCAAACCATGGTATCTGCCAGGAAAAGAGAAGGGGCAAAGAGGAATGAGGCCAGAGTTACGCCAGGTCAAAAATGCCTATTTAATTAGCTGGATCATTTCCTTGGCCAGAAAACCTGGGTGAGCAGTAGCAGCCTCAGGCTGACCAAGCCCGCTGTGACCATCGTGCACTCTTATTCTCCTGGCATGATTTCTTAAACCCTTCAGGTCCTTGGATAGGTTGTATGCCTTGTTCATATCTTAAGACAAAAGCATTACGTGTCTTAAGTTTCATCGTAGGTACAGATAATTTTGCTAAGCCATATGATTCTTTGAGAGCAGCCCGGAAGTGAATAAGTCTCGGGTGTCGTGGAATTCTCATTAAAAGGGTTCTATGATCAAACTTTGCAAGGTTCTCATGCAGTATCAGCGGTGGCTATAACAGCTGAAAACCCAGCAGAATGATCAGTGCGAACCCCTCCTTCACAAACCTTTGTCCTCCTCAAGGGCTGATGGCTAGTCACTTGAGGCTGCCAAATCTTCCTGAGAAAGCTAATGGGGGGAATAAAGATCCAATTGCTTGGGACTGCTCTGTCACCCACTTTGCCATGAAATGTAAGGCTAATCCTTATATCAAAATGAAGACACCAAACCAGGAACTACGAGGGAATTAAGGAAAGATTAAGATGTTCTACTGTGCATTGTGTCTAAGCCAGGTAGAGTTGGAGTCTACATTCCTTTGCTGCTGCTGCTGCTGCTGCTGCTGCTGGAGAACAAAACCCCAGGGCGCCTGCTGGCCCCGACCGTTAAGACTTTCGCAGCCCTTCCTCAGCTCTCAACAAGAGCCCTCAAACTTCCAAATGACGATTGTTGCACTCACCTAGTGCTGTGAGACCTTCTGAAATGGAAGATAGAATATACATGATTACATGTGGCTCCAGGCTAGCTATAAAATTCATGTGATCTTGAGTAAGAACTTCCAGTAAAGAATAGTAGGATTGGCTGAGTTTAGGGTAATCCTGAAAAAAGATAAAGAAAGGGATTAGGAGAACTTTGTGGGCCCAGAATGTGTGACAAACATGCTGAGGTTTGGGGAGCATTCAGACATATTATTCCCCCCCCCCCCGCAATCCCAATATCAGAAGCAGTGTTTTTCAAAACATCTTTACTTTTATAACCACTGAAGGTCCAGCTTCCAATTTATTGATAAATTATCTGCAGATAGTGCAACCATTATTTAGATGAATTCCTAGACCAGAGAGGTAGAGCTGTTATAACGCCAGGCCCTCATCTCACAGGTTTCACGACCTGACCATCCAATGCTATTTTATATATATTCCTGTGCTTTTATATCATGTGACTGTTTAACTCAGAATTCTTTTAATCTCACTATTAAAGATTTTGACAACTGACAATTGCTTGGAGAGACGGTCGCAGTTGTGGGTAGGTGAGCCTTTGTGCAATTTTGTGTTGGGTGCCAGTTGTGCCCTTTCCTGGATCACGAGTTCCTGTGCTCGGTCACTCAGGCCCGATCAACTCGCTTCTGGACTACTGAAACGTGCTCTGCATGGGACCACTCCTGAGCACGACGCACTGATTGCTGGTTTGCTCCTAGGCCCAATACAAGCTGCGGGTCATCGCCTTTATGGCACAGGGCCAGGCTACCTGGGGGACCGCCTCACCCTAGTGGAACTGGCCCGTCTCATTCACCCCTGCAGGAGGAGGATGCGCTGGACTCCAACTGGCTGGTCCCAGGAGAAGGGCCTGACTGCCGATTGGCCCGGAGCCCTGATGGGGCATTCCATGCTGGATTAAAAGACTCCCCCTCTGCCCCCTTGTACTTTGGTACCTTCCTTAGCAAAGTCTCGATTTTAATGTTAATATTTATTTCTTTAATATTTTATAATGTTCTTTTTATCTTGCTGTAAGCTGCCTAGAGTCACCTGATAAGATGGGCGGCATAATAAATAAATTAAAGTTATGCAGTAAGTCAGACGTGAAAACCACAACACAACTTGTCTCACATAGCAATCACTAGGAATACCCTAAATCAAATACAGGCAGTCCTCAACTTACGACCACAATTGAGCCCAAAATTTCCTTTGCTAAGCAAGACAGGTGTTAAGTAAGTGTTGCCCCATCTCATGACCTTTTTTGTCATTGTGAAGTGAATCAATGCAGTTGAGTTAGTAACAATCTGGCTTCCCCACTGACTTTGCTTGTCAGAAGGTTGCAAAAGGGGATCACACAACCGTCATGAATACAGGCCAGTCGTTGAGCAGGTGACTTCTGATCGGGTGACCATGGGAATGCTGCAACATTGTAAGTGTGATAAAAGGTCGTAAGTCACTTTGTTCAGGGTCGTCGTAACTTCAAATGGTCACTAAACGAATGGTGGTAATTCGAGGACCACCAGCCTGCCTCTTCCCAGGACCACAGGCCAATCTGGCATCGGCTCATCCACTGCTGGGAGACGGCAGGGGAGAGACGGACTTTTGGCCCTCCTCTTCAGCACTGCGTCTGAGCCTTGCAGTGCTGCATTAGGCAGGAAGTGAGAGTGAGGAAGCAACCCCCCCCCCAGGGCCTTTCATCCTGCACCTCAAGCGCTCCCTCCCCAGGACAAACTGCTGTGGGGGGGGCAGTCATGCCCCGGTCCCTCTGCCAGGGCAACAGCAGCTGCTGCCACTTTCTCCAGAAGCAACCTAGTGCCAGAACAGGCAAAGATCAGTTTGTAGCCCAGCTGTCATTACATTATGAGGGAGGCCAAATTATGATGCCTCCTTTATGTACGGTCAGCAGCAGAGGGGGACAATCCCAGAAAAGCCAAGCGGAAGGGGAGGAAGGCGGGGGACGGAGCCGCTGTGCATTCTTACCAGCAGGTCGCTGTGTGGGATGGAGAGCAGGAGCTTGATGAAAGTTTGCAAGGCGTTGTCGAGGGCATCGTCCCCATAGAGGCGGAAGACACCAAAGTTGACGTAGCTGCCGCTCAGGGCGGCTTTTAGCATGGAGAAGCAGATGGAAACCCCTTTGAGCTTCAAGGCATAAACCTGATCTTTTGGAACTTCCCCCAAAGTGAGGATACGGTTTCCTGCATAAAACAAGGCAGATATCTCAAAAACATTCCTTCAAAGGATAGCTGACTTGTGTGGCTCCTGGAAAAATGGAAGACGAAAAGCCAAGAGACGGTCTTCAGAGAATGTTACTGGAACCACAAAAGAGTTGCATTTGGTCCAGCCTTGGCACAGGGGCAAATGGCAATAGCAACAGCACTTAGACTTTACAGCCCTCCCTAAGTGGTTTCCAAATGTCAGTCTATGGGCCCCAACAATCTGGGTCCTCATTTTACCAACCTCGGAAGGATGGAAAGCTGAGTCAACCTTGAGCCCATCAGGATCGAACTCCTGGCAGTGGGCAGAGTCAGCCCACAATGCTGCATTCTAACCCCTGCACCACCAGGGCTCCTCAGCAAAGCAAAGCAAATGCCAAGTTCTGTTAAACTGGAAAAGGCTTCAAGGGAGAGCAGCTCTAGGCCTAGCTTTCTTTGCTGCTGAAGACCTTTCAAAAGTAGATGCTCTTTGGGAAGAGAACTGTGCAGGCCATCCCCCTGCCAATTCAGAGCCACAGCAGCAAGTGGGCCAGGCAGTCCTGGGCAAAGCTCCCTTCCAATCTGACCCAGTTCAACGGCTGTGAAGGAAAAGGTACCCACCGTAGGTCGTTATCATTTTACTTGTCTCCCGGAAGAGCAGGATGCCATTTGGGGAGGAGACATCGAACTGCAGCCTCTGGGACCTGAAAGCAAGTGAGAATAGAACAGAGCTGGAAGGGACCTTGGAGGTCTTCTAGTCCAACCCCCTGCTCAAGCAGGAGAACCTATAAAGCCCTACTTGTGCCTTGGCTGAGACGCGCCATCTGAGTGGGCAGCCCAAGCCCTGAGCAGCCAGAGAGGTGGCCCTGGGTTCTAAACAAGGATGCTGTGCAGGTAAGCTTCAGGCATAAAGCTGCCCTCTATGGATTTTTAGCATTCTTTTGAAAAGCGTTATACAGTATTTAGTGGCTGTTTCCACTTCACTTACTGAATGCTGTAAACATCTGAGAGGAATGTCTCGGGCTGCCTTTCCCTCACAGAGAATGGGTGGGTGGGTCCAGGAAAGGTCACTGCCATGGACTCTGGCCATGGAACCTGCCTGAGGCCAAGGACTTGCAAACACCAGCCCTGCCCCCGTTTGGGCTGTTCCTGTCGGCACTCCTGTCTTTTATGGGCTCCAAAGTTGTTTTTTTACTACTGAGTAGTTCTTTAGGAGCTGTCTGAAGGTACTGGAAATTCATCCCAGCACTTTCAACTAAGATCTCATCAATATTTATGTTTCTTAGAGCTAATAATTACAGTGTTCTCTCCTTATACCGCCTATTTCCTCTGCCTGGCCGTCCCTGTAGGACAGCCTTACTTCAGGTACCCAAGGAGGCCGCTTGGAGTCCACTTACCTATTGTGCACCAGCTCAGCCATCAGCTTGAGCACAGGGGTGGTGCAGGCTGGGTCATGGTACCAGAGCTCAACTGCCCGCTGCAAGATTGGCATGTAGGCTGGGTAGCTGTAAGGCTGAAGCTAAGGACCACCTGACTATTTCCAGAACCAACTCAGACATTCATCCTTCAGGTCAGAATAGCCAAGATGGCCAGATTACTGCAAAGATGACCACCACAGACTCAGTTGGCAAATAAAGGACTTGAAGAAAAGACAAATGATCTATTGGATCACTTCAGGTAAGAGTTAATAAGTGTTAAGCATTCTCCTCCTCCTCCTCCGGCTATCTGCCCAAATCTACATTATTTCAGCCACCTGCTCATAAATGTCAGAAGCAGACTACTACAGATCAGGTGCTATGTTGTGCAGGCTGGCTTTTTGACCAGCCCTGGGAAATTCAAGCATAGCACGGCAGGTGAAGCACCGTCTTCCCTTGAGCTATCAGAGAGAACTGGAGAGTCCAGAATTCAGTCGTCAGCCTTGTCCCCATTCCAGGAGGCGGACAGGCACAAGAGTCAAGGATACATCCACTCGAAGAGCATCATAAAACTAGTCTTGGCGTTGAAGGCAAAGGCAATCCCCCTCAGGTCTCTCACAAGGCCAACCAACGTCCTCTGGATGAGGGGAAAGACGCAGGTTAAGAGGAAAGATGCATCGCTTCATGTCCTCTACATCACAATCACCCTCCAAGCCAGCTGCATTGGCTGGTCCAATAAGGAACACCCCCCACCCCCATTTATTTATTTATTTATTTATTATTTATTAATTTGATTTATATACCGCCCTTCTCCCGAAGGACTCAGGGCGGTGCACAGCATATTAAAAACAAGTAACAATAAAATACCAAAATAAAGTTAATAAATACCAAAATAAAAACCCCTCTAAGACCAAATTAAAAGCCAAATATTAGTAGCTGTGTCGTAATTAAAATTATATTAAA